>NC_060141.1:327183078-327486354 GCF_021461385.2 Schistocerca piceifrons
TCGGTTCCCCATATGCGCCAGTTCTGTTTATTGACGAAGCCGTCCAGGTAAAAATAAGCTTCGTCAGTAAACCAAATGCTGCCCACATGCATATCGCCGTCATCAATCCTGTGCACTATATCGTTAGCGAATGTCTCTCGTGCAGCAATGGTAGCAGCGCTGAGGGGTTGCCGCATTTGAATTTTGTATGGATAGAGGTGTAAACTCTGGCGCATGAGACGATACGTGGACGTTGGCGTCATTTGGACCGCAGCTGCAACACGGCGAACGGAAACCCGAGGCCGCTGTTGGATCACCTGCTGCACTAGCTGCGCGTTGCCCTCTGTGGTTGCTGTACGCGGTTGCCCTACTTTTCCAGCACGTTGATCCATCATGTTCCCAGTCCGTTGAAATTTTTCAAACAGATCCTTTATTGTATCGCTTTTCGGTCCTTTGGTTACATTAAAACTCAGTTGAAAACTTCGTCTTGTTGCAACAACACTGTGTTCTAGGCGGTGGAATTCCAACACCAGAAATATCCTCTGTTCTAAGGAATAAACCATGTTGTCTACAGCACACTTGCACGCTGTGAACAGCACACGCTTACAGCAGAAAGACGACGTACAGAATGGCGCATCCACAGACTGCGTTGTCTTCTGTATCTTTCACATCACTTGCAGCGCCATCTGTTGTTGAAAATTGTAACTACTGTAATTTCGAAAGTTTGTCCGCCTGAAAATGTACTGTTGTCCCAAGCATATTGCAACAAACGGTGTATTTCTAACGTTGCTCGTTTAGTTTTTATTGCCGTTTCAAATAAACCGGTCATTTTTGAAACACCCTGTATTTGGTAATACGATAACTTCACTCTGTATTCTTTCTTAATTTTGTAGACCAGTTACTGTTTGTATGAAGGCCTCCTAAAAGCGCCCAACTCCCCCCGACTAAGTCCTTGTGAGGACTTTGATGTAATTATATCTGAATTTGTAGTTGATGGGGATTCCTAATCCGCAAAGTTCTTCGGTAAAAAAGGTAATAGTATCAACTATTTGTGATGGTTGCGTTAGATTTCTGAAGGCCCATTGTCGTCGGAGATGTACAGTGATTTTCAATAATACACTGGCACATCAAAGAGCACAAAAGTAGCTGAACGGAGTCAACGATATTGGCTCAGGAATAGTGTGGACATCAACATCAGTTTGGAAAGTGAAGTTAAAGTCACACAAGAGGATTTCCTTTCCAATTTTCATAATAAGAGCCAGCTGATAAACCTGTTGATGCTGTAGTTGCAGAAAAATGGGGTAAATAGCTACGCTCCACCTAAGCACCAAACGACAGCTGATGCTGACGTTGATATTGTGAACACAGCTATCAACAAATCGCAAAATTCCTCAGTTGTTGTTATTGGAGAGGACGTCGATTTGGCTGTTCTCTTGGCACCCAAAACCCCAACTGATCGCGACATTCCGCTGGTAAAACCTGGAAGAAGAAAGGTCAAGACGAGTGTATATTTCTCACAACAGCTGTTGCAGGAGCTGAAAATGAAGTACAATGTCCATCTGTTATTCTTATATGCATTCGTACGCTGTGACACAATAACCGCAGTGTATCGAAAAAGTAAAATGGGTTTTGTCGAACTGTTATCAGAAGTCCAAAATCATACAACCCGCTGATGGGGCATTTGCCAGCGGTTGTTCTTCCACTGACACCATTGTGACATCTGGCATCATGAGTAATCTCCAATAGTATGGCGCTCCAGCCATAGAAAAATTCCTCAACGAGTTCCACTACAAACTGGAAACATGAAGTCTGATCGCTCAACACTCCCTCCTAGGGTAGGAACCAAATGGTGTGATGCAGAATTGGGGTGGGAAGAGGAGGAATGACATACTAGTTCCGAAACACTCAATCCCGCTCCTGACGAAATGTTGAAAATTGTATTTTGCTGATGCAGGAAAGGATGTGACAGTGGGGCGTATGGTTGCAGGAAAGCATTGTTAAACTGCTCTGACACACGTGTAAATTGCAAGGCAGTTGCAACAACGGACTCGCAGTATTAATCCAGGAAAAAGTGACTACGACGATATCGATATACCGGCAGTCTCCTTTGCGAAGTCTCCGCTGCTTATGAAGATGAAAGCGTCTTGGCCTTTTCGTTTCAAAAATCCAAGCCTTTGCCTTTGCACATTTTTTTTTCATTTTTGGCTTACTATCGGTCCATGTATATACTTTCATTATATGATTCGTAATAATATGATAAAAGGTATAATCATAAAAGAGTGTTGAGTTAAATTGCTGAAGTGTTGTTATTTATCATGATAGCAAATTGCAGGAGTTAAAATGCAACAGGATCTCAACACTCATTTCTACAGGAACGTCGAAACTGAGCGTAACTCTTAGAATTTCTATAATTTCTGACTGGTATTAAACCTTAAAGATAAAAATTGTACAGACCTTATAGGACGTGAATCTGAGTACTTCGACATAAAAAATCAATGTCACAATGTTATTTATTTTTTATTTACGCAAAAGATATAACCTTCACAATAATATAGGGCTAGGCATAATCGTTCGACGTGGCAATCACACAGACTCAGGTTTTACAACATCACACAATATTTTTCTGTACTGTCTCAAATTATCCCTGATCCTTTTTGATACAATGAGACAGGCGGCTAGGACCCTGTCAACCAAATTCCCACCAACTTGAATTGGGGTATGAAACTGCTTAGGACAAAGACCAACAAAAGAGCTTATCGGCGATGCTTCTGACACACAACCAAAATTACACTGCTCTAGCATTTATTTATTTAGCGCCATGGCCACACGACTTAAGTGGGGGACTTTGGTACACACTCTTAATTCCTAACTCCACTTTAGCATGTTACTTGGAGACAGAATGCTTGGCTGTAGAATGTCGAGCCTTCATGAGCAACCAAAGTCGTTTACTGAGGTAGTTGCTGAATGATGCCACTAGGTGTGTATGAAAATATTTCTTAATTTGTTTCTGCTTTATCTTATACTGATTACATTACACGTCAAGAGTGCTAGGTACCGTCCATCGAAACTTTATAATGTATCTTTCTACATGGAGTATTTTTTCCACTGGGAAACAGGGAACAGTGTTGTACCTAGGTACTTTTTCTAATCAAGTAATGCATTGAGGTATTTTTCCTCTTTGCCTTTGCTGAGAATAATTATTAAGTACATAAATTTTTTAACATGAAGCTTTTTTTAAATCGAACTAAAAGGCATATTATGATTTCTCCTAGCCTATACACAGTCCAAGCCACATACAAATAGTCCTGAAAATTTGTGCTTGTGAATGTTTAATAGATACGACAATAGTTGTAACATTTATCACGAAAAATGTGGAGCAACCATAATTCATAACTAATGCAACTATAGTTCAACTTCTGTTATCTACTGTTTGTAATGCTATGGCTATTAAAAATTCACAAGCAAAAGTTATCAGGGTTATCTGTATGGGATTAGTTATCTGTATGGGGCAAGGAGAAATGTTTTATACAATTTCGTCCTATTTATAAGCATATTACATTAAAAATTTATTTTTATTTAAATAACTATTTATTGCATCTCTGTGTTATGAGTGAGAAATTTCTCAATGGATTTTAAACATTTTGATGAGATTTTATTTTTATTTAAATAATACATTAGCTTTTTATCCACAACTTCACCCATGGTCACTTATATCTCTTCCTTCCCAGCTTTCCGTCCGTGTATTCCCCCCCTCTTTCTCCTTAGCCATGGTCATCGACTTGCATACCTCCTGGAACGCATTTCAATACTACCTGTCCAACATGCCGGTCCTGCAGGCAACTGAGATGTCAAGTGTTACCAAACCTTTTCAGCCCCACCTCCACCCTTACCGAACGGACGGAGAAGAAAGCGAGTTGATAGTACATTGTCACTCAGATCTGAGCTATGTCTGATATTTCACGTCTCTAGCTCATCGAGTAGTTAGTTTAAAATCAATTACAAAATTTGTACCGAACAAACAGAGTGATAATAAAGCGACCCAATAAACACGTGTAGAAATGCTTAACGTTGATTCAATAAAACTATAGTTCACATTTTACTCCTACGCAAACACCACTTTTGTTATTCAAATGAAATTTCTTTCTCTGCCTACGATTTGTTCAGTAATCTAACAGGCAGAGGAACAGTAATATATTGCTATGCAATACTTGTAGTATAAATAAAATAATGTATCTTGATATTTGACAGAGTTTCAAGTGCTGAAAACTGAGTGCCAGAACCTTACATCTACATCAGCATCTATATTCTGCCTTCTACTGTAAAGTTCTTGGCATAGGGTACTTACATTGTACCACGAATTGCGGTTTCTTCCTATTCCAGTCGCATATGGACTGCGGAAGTATGACTGCTTAAATGTCTCGGTATGCTCTGTAAAGTAGCCTTGTCTTGTCTTCACGCTCCCTCCAAAAGCAATATGTAGGTGGTTATTTTGTATTTCTGGATTCCTCACTTACTACTTCTTCTTCGCGAGACAGTTGGTGACCGTTTTAATGCGTCAATTCCTGTTTTTTAACATCTCTGCGACACACTCCCATGAGTTAAACCTGTGACTATTGGTACTGCCTCCCTTTGCATACGTTTAGTATTCCTTGTTAGTCCTATTTTATATGGTTCCCACACACTTGAGTAATATTCTAGAACGGATCGCATATGTCTTGCATAAACAATCTTTTTGCACTTTCCTAGTAGGCCTATACTGCCAATGAACCGAAATCTGCCACCACCTTCCCCTATGATTGAGCCAGTCTGAGAATTCCACCTCCTATCCCCATAAATATATACACTAAGGTACCTGTTGGAACTGCCATCGTCTTTGCCGCAGTTGTAACACCGGCCCCCATCAGAACACCGGAGTTAAGCGCCGTTGGGCTTGGCTAGCGCTTGGATGGGTAACCGTCCGGTCTATCGAGCGCTGTTGGCAAGCAGAGTGCACTCAGCCCTTTTGAGGCAAATTTAGGAGCTACTTGAGTGAGGAGTAATGGCTCCGGTCTCGAAAACTGGCAACGGCAGGGAGAGCGTTGTGCTGACCACATGCCCCTCCATACTCGCATCCAGTGACCCCAAAAGGTTGAGGATGACACGGCGGTGGTTCAGTACAGTTGAGACTTCCTAGACTTCTTGGGACGGAGTTAACTGGAGTTGACTGTTCCTAACTGTGAACAGTGTAGTCTTAGGACTATATTTTCTTATCTCACTGGATATTTATTGCAGTTTTATTTTCAGACATTACTTCATTATACATACATTCTTAATCTGAAAGCAGTCCGGGGTTACGATTAATGTTGAAAGTAGACTTATTTTGTTTATGTGATAGTGAACTGGCAGTTCCACTGGGACAAAATTACTCCGTTACTACGGCATATGATCTGAAGATGGACAAATTGTCATTTTGAAATAATCAGTGATGTACAGACAGAATGTAAGCCTATTTTGTATAAATAAAGATCGCTGATAACTCCCTGTGACAAATACATTAATACTCCGCAAGCCACGTGAGGTGTGTGTCGGAGGGTACTTATGGTTCCACTAACTAGTCGCCCCTTACCTGTTCCATTCGCTAATGGCGCATGGAAAGAATGAGTGTCGGTAAACATCCGTAATATCTCTAATTTCTCGATTTTTTCTCGTTGTGGTCATTTCAGTTGACGTATGTGGGAGGATGTAATATGTTGTCCGACTCTTCCTGGAACGTACTCTCGCAGAATTTCAGTAGTGAACCTCTCTGTGATGCACAATGTTTTTCTTGTAGCACCTACCACTGGAGTTGGTTGAGCATATCTGTAACGCACTTGCACCGCCCTAACGATCCTGTGACGAAACCCGCCGCTCTTCATTGGATTTTCTCTACCTCTTCTATTAATCCTGACAAGTTAAGGGTCCCAGACTGATAAGCAATGCTCAAGAATCGGTCGAACATGTGTTCTGTAAGCCACTTCTTTCGTGGATAAATTACGTTTACTTAACATTCTTCCTATGAAACTCAGACTAACATCTTTTTTCCTTGGTTTTTTACGCACTTATTCTGCTGAAGGTCGCTGTGGGTGGTTACTCCTAGATATTTTAAGGAAGATACGGTTTCCAGCAACTTGTCATCAGTAGTGTAGGTCTACAGTCGTGCATCTCTTTTCCTGTGTGTGCGAACCATGTTACAGTTACTTGCGCTTAGGGTCAACTGCCACTGTCTCCACCATACATCAGTCCTCTGTAGGTCCTTCTGGAGATCGGTACAACCTGCTGACGTCGCTACCGTCTTATAGACAACTCATCAACTAGAAAAAACCTTCTACATCTACATCTACATTTATACTCCGCAAGCCACCCAACGGTGTGTGGCGGAGGGCACTTTACGTGCCACTGTCATTACCTCCCTTTTCTGTTCCAGTCGCGTATGGTTCGCGGGAAGAACGACTGTCTGAAAGCCTCCGTGCGCTCTCGAATCTCTCTAATTTTACATTCGTGATCTCCTCGGGAGGTATAAGTAGGGGGAAGCAATATATTCGATACCTCATCCAGAAACGCACGCTCTCGAAACCTGGCGAGCAAGCTACACCGCGATGCAGAGCGCCTCTCTTGCAGAGTCTGCCACTTGAGTTTGCTAAACATCTCCGTAACGCTATCACGGTTACCAAATAACCCTGTGACGAAACGCGCCGCTCTTCTTTGGATCTTCTCTATCTCCTCTGTCAACCCGATCTGGCATGGATCCCACATTGATGAGCAATACTCAAGTATAGGTCGAACGAGTGTTTTGTAAGCCACCTCTTTTGTTGATGGACTACATTTTCTAAGGACTCTCCCAATGAATTTCAACCTGGAGCTTCCGACGATTGCTACTAGATCATTTATATATAGCCGGCCGCTGTGACCGAGCGGTTCTATGCGCTTCAGTCCGGAACTGCACTGCTGCTACGGTCGCAGGTTCGAATCCTGCCTCGGGCATGGATGTGTGTGATGTCCTTAGGTTAGTTAGGTTTAAGTAGTTCTAAGTCTAGGGGACTGATGACCTCAGATGTTAAGTCCCATAGTGCTTAGAGCCATTTGAACCATTTGGTTTATGTATATTGTAAACAGTAACGGCCCTATCGCACTTCATCGAGGTAGTCCTGAAATTATCTTTACATTTGTAGATTTTGTTCCGTTAAGAGCGAGGTGCTGAATTCTATCTGAGAGGAACTCTTGAACAGAGTCGCAAGTCGGATTCAATACTCGGTAAGTTCGTACTTTCTTTTCTTTTTTCACTAGACGGCATCGCGGGGCAATATCAAAAGCTTTTCTGAAGTCAATATGTCCATATTTGCCAACTATTAATATTTATGCCACATCATTAATATACAACATAAAAAGTAAAGGACCAACACGCATCGGTGGGCCAAACTGAAGCTGTTTCTACACTCTCTATACGAGATAACGTGCTGCGTCCTCCTTATTAGAAAGTCCACGCCCAGTCCACACACTAATTTTGTATTATACGCCATATGACAGTACTTTCGTTAATAGTAACTGTTGCCGCGCCAAGTGTCCGCGTGGTTAGAGGCGCCATGTCACGGATTGCGCGGCCCCTTCCGACGAATGTTCGAGTCCTCCGTCGGGCATGGGTGTGTGTGTTGTTCTTAGCATAAGTTAGTTTAAGTAGTGTGTAAGGGTAGGGACCGATGACCCCAGCAGTTTGAGCCCTTAGAAATTCACGCATAACTGAAAATTAATAACTGTTGGTGTTATACTTAGACAGGATGCGAGTTCAGTTTAGTAAGATTTATTTTCGGATGAGAAGGGGGGGAGGTAGGTTTGGATGCCCCTCTCCCTGTTCCTTGCTGGGTACTTCCCTGAGTTGCTTTGTGTGTGATCCGCTTTCATCCAGGTTTGTACACTATCCGAAATACCCTGAAGTTTCGCCAGTCTTGACAAGGTCTTGCTCCCTCTTTCACCCCCATTTATTGTCCTCCAGTTCTGGTTCCCAAATTGTGTACTACTTCAGTGCCAACAGCATCACCTCCCCCTGGACAGGCTTGCCTCTTCATACCTCTTTCCATTTCCGCTTTTCAGTACCATTTGTGGTCATAATTCCTTACTCTCCACCCTTTGTGTGCTTGAATATTCTACGTTAACGAATTAAAATTATTGGCTACCAGTAAGAGTTTGTTTATTCCATTTTTAACATCTCAGTAAGCTTGTGTCACACTCCCACTAGCAGCATCGACAAAATAATTGTAACTGAGCCACCCTACAATAGATTATCAGCGTATAAAATGCTCTCTCGATAAACACAGAAAAAGTTTATAGAAACACCCAACTTTTTAAAACCTTTTTCACAACAATGTATGTTTTCTTGGTACTGTTCGGCAAAATACATTCATCAAAAAAAAAGTTTTGCATCACCCCGGTTCCCAGAACTCCTGAAGATTGACGATGACTGTGGATATTGTATCACACAGTCCCTTTCACTGTTCAGAGATGTCACTAAGCCCGCCCACAGATGTAAACAACGATACATGAGCACTGCCTATTAGATGGAGGGGTCCGACAGTCGATCAGTTCCAGTCATTCCACCGAGAATGAGGTACACTGTTCGTTCTGTCTGTAGTTCAACCATGCCTATACGGTCATTACCGCGGTTCGATCGCGTCCGCATTGTTACTTTGTGCCAGGAGGGGCTCTCAATAAGGGAAGTGTCTAGGCGTCTCGGAGTGTACCGAAGCGATGTTGTTCGGACATGGAGGAGATACAGAGAAACAGGAACTGTAGATGACATGCCTCGCTCAGGCCGCCCAAAGGCTACTACTGCAGTAGATGACCGCTACCTACGGATTATGGCTCGGAGGAACTCGGACAGCAACGCCACCATGTTGAACAACCCTGGGATAGATTGAAAAGGGCTGTTTATGGACGAAGTGACCGATCAACCACTCTGAGGAATCTATGCCGAATCTCCGTTGAGGAGTGCGACAATCTGGACCAACAGTGCCTTGATGAACTTGTGGATAGTATGCCACAACGAATACAGGCATGCATCAATGCAAGATAACGTGCTACTGGGTATTAGAGGTATCGGTGTGTACAGCAATCTGGGTCACCACCTCTGAAGGTCTCGCTGTATGGTGGTACAACATGCAATGTGTGGTTTTCATGAGCAATAAAAAGGGCGGAAATGATATTTATGTTGATCTCTATTCCAATTTTATGTACAGGTTTCTCAACTCTGGGAACCGAGGTAATGCAAAACTTTTTTTGATGTGTGTTATTGTTTTAGAAACAATTTGTCGAGATCTTCATATTTTGGTAGTCGTTACCGGTTCTCAGTGCCCATGCATCGCCTCCCAACCCACCTCTCATGTATTAATTGTTTCTTCTATCGAAGCAGTAACCCTCCAAACTGTCTGAGAAGACGTTCCACATGCAACTAGTACCTAAAACGTGAAATTTACACCACATTTATTAATGATCATCACCGACGTCTCTACCCCAGTCGAGCCTCTCCCTTAATGAAACCATAGTTAATACGTTGAACTAATTCGCACCTCTAAGTTCTCATTCTGCTTTTTTGTGATTTCTAACTGAATCCCACCGTCCCAGTACAATTTTTGTGAGAGTTATCAGATTTAAAAACAGAGCAGACTGTTCTTCATTTACATTTACAGTCCGTTCTTCGAGTCGATTATATCTCTCTTCTTACATTTCGGCGGGCCTTTTATTCTTTTCTGCACAACGTGACATCATCAATTAAATGTTTTCGCCTTATTTTCTGTTAAGATTTTGTGTGTATACTCATATATCTCTAGAACCTCTGTCGTTATTCCTCATTTATTTGATTCTGTTCCTCTCTGAACTTACTTATTATCTCGGTCAACACAGCTTCGTGATTTCATCTCATCGTCACTTTTTACTTCCATGATCCTCACGTCTGTGTTTTAAATGTAAAGCTGTGCTCAACGCGAAACTCGATTCGAAGGCCACGCTGTTTTTCTAGGCAGAGAATATTGGGCATAGTTTTCCCTTTACTCCCTCCAATCCTTGAACTGACTTATCCAGTCAGTTACTCGGGAACCAGCAATTTAAATTACGCTACTAACGGCGGTGCTTTTATACATTACTACACCATTCCTAGGCGTGAGGAAGGGGATAAGTGAAGAAAAAACCATAGGTTCGACTGAGGAATGAACTGGATTGGAAGTCTGTCACTTGCCTAAAGCCTTATGCACTAACTCGGTATGTAATTCCCATATTACGTCTTTAAGAATCTTGCAGCACCTTGCAACTAATCTCTTCCTCATTTGAGGCTCGCTCTGTACTTCTGAATGTGTGGCTTTCTAGCAGGTTCTCCATGCCGTTCCTCCCCGTCCGCCCCTCCACCCCCCTCCCCACCATTACCACCCAACCACGTCCCCTGTTCCCATGACACTGAATTTCAGTTCCTGCAGTCATCTTCTCCCATTCCTTCAGTTACTTTGATTAAGGAATATATAGTGCTAGTTTTATTTGCTCCAAAATGATCAATATTAATCTATACATAATATGAATGTATGTATGTGTATGTATGTATGTATGTAAGTTCTATACCTCTCTGTAAACTACTGGATCGATTTCAGCTAAACTTGGTACACATATCAATTACTGTCAGGCAATAACCACTGTTGGGGAAGAAGCACATACCTATCACGGGGGTGGGACTGGAGATGAAAAACCGGTGCAGTCCATGACGCGCGAATACCCAGACTCTGTTCGTCAAGTATTTAGTAATGAGAGCACTTAGGGACTTGCAACAAGCTTTGCACTCAATGTCAAACCCTTATGAAACCTTTTCCCACTGAAAACCCCGAAAAAATTATGAAAGGAAAGAATAATATCGCATAGTACATTTTCGCTGTTCATGCAGTATAAATATGACTTCAGGCATGACATTTTAATTTATAACTTCTTTGCTACAAACTGTACTCGCAACATATTTCGCAGACAGTATCCAAATATTCAGATGATTGTACCCACAAAATTTTTTCACTGTACGACAAGTATATCAAGAGATATGATGTTATACACACTTAGATACGTGAAGAACATCTGCATAATACATGGCGTTTAAATTTATTACTTCTTCTGCTGCTACGAAGTCTATTCGCAACACATTTCGCTGGCAGTATCCGTATGTTCCGCTGAGTGGAACCATGAACATTGAGCTCTGTGAAAATGAAACTTCATGGCGAAATTCACGGGAGATACAGGTGAAATATGTTTACAAATATATGTGAAATATATTAAATATATGAGAAATACTTGTGGCATGTGCATATGCGGGCAACGCCAGGGCTAAAAACTCCTCCTAAACCCCTGGATCGGTTTCAACCAAACTTGGTGTAGGCTACAAATTATTGACTGTCTGAAAGAAATACTGTGGGAGTAAGGACCAGAACACTCCTGTTGGGATGGGAGGATAAAGTGGAGAGAGAAAGTGAAGGAAGAAATGTGCATACAGAGAGGTGGAGGGAGGACATGCACACAGAAATGAGGGAGGAGGAGATGGACAGATAGAGGAGGAGAAGGGGATGAACAGAGAAATGCAGAGGAGGAGATGTGCATAGAGAGGGAGGAAGGAGGACCTAAGGAGAGAGGAAAAGATAAAGGAGGCAGGAAGAGATGGACTGAGAGGGAGAAGGATCAGATAGGCTGAGTGGGAGGAGTAGCAGATGGACAGAGAGGGGGGCAGGAGGAGATAGAGTGAGAGGGGCGGTGCAGGAGGTGGACAGAGAGAGCAGGAGAAGGAGATTGGCAGAGAGGAGGATGGGGGAGACGAACGGAGAGAGGACCGAAGCAAGAGATGGACTAATAGAATTGGAATAAGAACACACCCGGGCAATGCCAGATACTCAACCAGTATAATATAATATGCTCCCAATATCCTTTCCAGCGCCACTGCAGCTTTTACTTATTATTTTACTCCACTATTCATGTCACACCTGAGTTCTTCGGCTCGTTACATTAGATGGACGCTCGCCGTCATTGTCCTCGCACATTACGCCGAAAGACCCACTGGCCGTGAGATGGGCATCCATGTCATCACTGCAGCTCTCCATGCTGTCTCTCAATCTTCCCTTGCTCCGTGTCCGATAGCAACAACGCATTAGTTTGTCTCAGCTTTTCCATGGCACCTGAAACAAGTTCGTTGCTTTTGCGTTTTATCAGCTACGGCTCACATATTGCATCCACACTGTCCGTTTCTTAGAGTCTGTCTTTATCTTTCTAATCCAGAGTTCACCTTCCCTTCTGCGAAACGCGATCTCATGGTAAGAATACACCCTACATCAGCAACTCCACCAAGCAGCGGATATCAACTACACTTAAGCGCCAAAGAAACTGGTGTAGGCAAGAGTATTCAAATGCAGAGATACGTAAACAGGCAGAATGCGGCGCTGCGGTCGGCAACTCCTACATAAGACAACAATCTGGCACAGTTGTTAGATCGGTTATTGCTGCTACAATGGCAACATTTAAGTGAATTTGAACGTGGTGTTGTAGTCGGCGCACGAGCGATAGGACACAGCTTCTCTGAGGTAGGGATTTTCCCGTACGACCATTTCACGAGTGTACCGTAAATATCAGGAGTCTGGTAAAACATCAAATCTCCAACATCGCTGCGGCCGGAAAAGGATCTTGCAAGAACGGGACAAACGATGACTGAAGAGAATCGTTCAACTTTACAGAAGTGCAATCCTTCCGAAAATTGCTGCAGATTTCAGTATTGGACCATCAACAAGTGTCATTGATATGGGCCTTTGGAGGCGAAGTCCCACTCGTGTACCCTTGATGACTGCACGACACAAAGCTTTACACCTTGCCTGGGCCCATCGACACCAATGTTGGACTGTTGATGACTAGAAACAAGTTTCCTGGTCGGACGTGTCTCGTTTCAAATTGTATCGAGCGGAAGGACGTCTACAGGTATGGAGACAACCTCATGAATCCATGAACCCTGCATGTCAGTATGTTCAAGCTGGTGAAGGCTCTGTAATGGTGTGGGGCGTGTGCAGTTGGAGTGATTTGGGACCCCTGAAACGTCTAGATACGACTCTGACAGGTGCCACGTACGTAAGCATCCTGTCTGATCACCTGCATCCATTCATGTCCATTGTGCATTCAGAAGGACTTGGGCAATTCCAGCAAGACAATGCGGCACCCCACACGTCCATAATCGTTTCAGAATGGTTCCAGGAACACTCTTCTGAGTTGAAACACTTCCCCTGGCCACCAGACTCCCCAGATATGAACGTTGTTGAGCATGTTTGGGATGCCTTGCAACAAGATCTCCACCCGATCCTGATCTTATGGATTTATGGGCAGCCCTGCAGGATTCATGGTGTCAGTTCCCTCCAGCACTAATTCAGACATTAGTCGAGTCCATGCCACGTCGTGTTGCGGCACTTATGCGTCCCCGCCGGGGCCCTACACGATATTAGGCAACTGTACCAGTTTCTTTGACTCTTCAGTGTATATTTGTGTCTCACCCAAATAATCGGTTACCTGGACAGAACTATTCTTATGGACACATTGGTAGTTAACGCAAATAGGTATCACAGTTAGTTGCTCTAGAACTATACGCTGCATACGAATCCCTTGAATCAGCATTAGATCGAGTACCAGGTTATTCGTAAGAACCTCCGGGGTTTCAGAAGACGACTGTGCAAAAACTAAAAGACGCACAGCAATCAGGCAGTATCAGTGGAGAGAACATCTCTCCAACTCATATTACAGGTGCTCAGTATGGGCATGTCTGTGATGCGTCACACGTGAACACGTGCGAGAATCTTACTGACGTCACTGACAGGTAAAGATAAAAAGGTAAGATTAATACTTAAAACTTTAAATGGCGGACAGGGTGGGCAGCAGTCTACGGTTGTTTGCTGACGATGCTGTGGTGTACGGGATGGTGTCAAAGGAGAGTACCTGTAGGATGATACAAGACGACTTAGACAAAATTTCTAGTTGGTGTTATGAATGACAGCTGGCTCTAATAGCAAAAAAATTAAGTTAATGCGGATGAGTAGGAAAATAAACGTAATGTTCGACTACAGCGTTAGTTGTGTCCTTCTTGACACAATCACGTTGTTTAAATATCTGGGCGTAATGTTGCGAAGCAATATGAAATGGAACAAGCATGTAACGACTGTAGTTGGGGTTATTGGGAGCATTTTAGGGACATGTGATTCATCGGTAAAGGAGACCGCTTGTAGGACGCTCTTGTGGCCTATTCTAAAGTACTGCTCGAGTGTTTGGGACCTGCACCAGGTCGTATTAAAGGAAGACATCGGAGCAAGTCAGAGGCGGGCTGCTTAATTCGTTATTGGCAGATTCGAATACCACGCAGATGTTACAGAGACGCTTCGGGAGTGAAATGGGAAACCTTGGAGGGAAGACGGGGTTCATTTCAAGGAACACTACTCAGAATACACTATGTGATCAAAAGTGTCTGGACACCTGGCTGAAAATTACTTACAAGTTCGTAGCGCCCTCCATCGGTAACGCTGGAATTCAGTATGGTGTTGGCCCACCCTTAGCCTTGATGACAGCTTCCACTCTCACAGGCGTACGTTCAATCAGGTGCTGGAAGGTTTCTTGGAGAATGGCAGCCCAGTCTTCACGGAGTGTTGCACTGAGGAGAGGTATCGATGTCGGTCGGTGAGGCCTGGCACGAAGTCGGTGTTCCAAAACATCCCAAAGGTGTTCTAGATGATGCAGTTCAGTACTCTATGCAAAATGGTTCAAACGGCTCTGAGCACTATGGGACTTAACAGCTGTGGTCATCAGTCCCCTAGAACTTAGAACTACTTAAACCTAACTAACCTAAGGACATCACACACATCCATGCCCGAGGCAGGATTCGAACCTGCGACCGTAGCAGTCGCACGGTTCCGGACTGCGCGCCTAGAACCGCGAGACCACCGCGGCCGGCGTACTCTATGCAGGCCAGTCCACTACAGGGATGCTATTGTCGTGTAACTACACCGCCACAGGCCGTGCATTATGAACAGGTGCTCGATCGTGTTGAAAGATGCAATCGCCATCTCCGAATTGCTTCTCAACAGTGGGAAGCAAGAAGGTGCTTAAAACATCAATGTAGGCCTATACTATGATAGTGCCACGCTAAACAACAAGGGGTGCCAGCGCTCTCCATGAAAAACACGACCACACCATAACATCACCGCCTCCGAATTTTACTGTTGGCACTACACACGTTGGCAGATGACGTTCACCTGGCATTCGCCATACCCACATCCTACCATCGGATTGCCATATTGTGTACCGTGATTCATCACTCCACTGTTCAATCGTCCAATGTTTACGCTCCTCACACCAAGCAAGGCATTGTTTGGCATTTACCGGCGTGATGTGTCTTATGAGCAGCCGCTCGACCATGAAATCCAAGTTTTATCACCTCCTGCCTAACTGTCATAGTACTTGCTGTGGATCCTTATGCAGTGGATCCTCATGCAGTTTGGAATTCCTGTGTTATGATCTGGATAGATGTCTGCCTAGTACACATTATGACCCTCTTCAACTGTCGGCGGTCTCTGTCAGTCAACAGACAAGGTCGGCCTGTACGCTTTTATGCTGTAAGCGTCCCTTCACGTTTCCACTTCGCTGTCACATCGGGAACAGTGGACCTAGGGATGTTTAGGAGTGTAGAAATCTCGCGTACATACGTATGACACAAGTTACACCAAATGCTTGACCGCGTTCAAAATCCATGAGTTCCGCGGAGCGCCCCATCCTGCTCTCTCACGATGGCTAATGACTAACGAAATCTCTGATATGGAGTACCTGGCAGTAGGTGGCAGCACAATGCACCTAGTATGAAAAACGTATGTTTTTGGGGATGTCTGGATATTTTTGACCACATAGTGTATTTAGAGAACAGACATTTGAGGCTGACTGCAGAATGATCTTACTGCTGCCAACATACATTTCGTTTAAAGACCGCTAAGATATGATACGTGAAATTACAGCTCATACGGAGACATAAACACAGTCGTTTTTTCCTCGCTCTATCTTCAAGTGGAACAGGAAAGGAAACGACTAGTAGTACCCTCCACCACGCACCGTACAGTGGCTTGCGACGTATATCTGTAGATGCAGGTGTAGAACGAAATCGTGACATCCATGGACAACTTGTTTAGTTACCAAAAACACATTATTCTGTAACGGCAATATCAGTACCATCAGTACAAGCTAGTTTTAAACTTGAAAATTAAGAATCAGATGTAAACATAAGATTTTCTTAAAGTTAGCGTGACAGTGTGCGAGTTCATAAATGATCTATTGATTTCGTGTAAAATGGCACAAATATCAGAAATGTGTAATATTACTCATGTAATGAACGTTAATTTTTTCATGTGCTAGCCAAAGGTTTATATATGACTTCTAATTTATAAATAGTAAATATCCACAAAGTTAATACAGTAATCTTAAAACTACTTTTATTTTGTTACGAAGTTGTCAGATGGTAGGCTTACACCCAAGATACATAACTAACAACATATATCTTGAATAAAAGGGCTTCACACAGTATTTTAGTAAGTAGGTGCCCATACAGTACTGATTACATATGATCTGTCGTTCAAACTTAAGTTGTTACTTGTTCAGCATTACTGCTGAGCAGCTCGCAGTGTTCAAAAATTGTTGACATATGTAGGAACAAATTAGATTAGACGCTACTATTGCGTATCTTTCGTGGAAGCACAATGATGGACCAGATTCCAGACAGACGAAATCATAATAGTTGCTTTGGGTCTGGGGATACTTCAGCATCATACAGGATGAGATGCTAGGACAGCCGGCGAAGCAATGAGTCAGATTACCTTTACTGTACAGACTGGCTGACTCTGTCGTCAAGATGCAGATCTTACAGGAATAGGAAGAAATGTAGCAGTCCTCCCAACTGACAAAGGGACGAGAACGTCCAAAAAAAAAAAAATAACAGCCTGATAGGAGCAAGTTTGCAGACATAAAAATATCTGCTTACCTCTATTAGGAATTAAAGGTGCTTGCAGATAACAAAAGTTTTAAAAATAAATTGAAATCATTTCTCCTTGGTAACTCCTTCTCCTTAGTAGATTGGAAGTCTTTGAATCACATTCATCAAATTTTATTGTAAATTAAGATTAAAACAAAAAAATTTGTTTGGTAAATAGCCAGCATGTAACAGTCTTTTCACAAAGTAACTGAATCTTATTTGTAAACATACTGAACGTTCCACAGCAAAGTGTGTTGCCGCGAAACATGATCCACGGAGCATGCAAAAACTAAAAATACAAAAAAAAATAAGATATCCTTAGAAGACACGGTTCTTTTTGGCAAGACTACTTATGCACCTCGCGTCACATTGTTGTTAGACTGTTATTCATCATATCTGTTCAGGGTGGATAGACAGACATCTGACATTTCCGTGCTGCGAGGCTCACCCACATGTACTTGTCCATCTCAGTCATGTGATATTACGGTGCTCGAGGTCCGAAAGACAGTGGCGACATATTTCGTACAGTATTAATCAATTCAGGAATACCTTTATCCATGAGTATTGCGACAATGTTCCGACACCTCGCCCGGCGAGCTAAGTCATCCTTGCTAGACTTCGGAAGAAGTAAAGACCAAGAAGACCGCCGAAAGATGACACTCCTGCCATCTCTTCAGCTTCAATTAAAACTTACAGCTATTTATTAAGTCACTGTAGTTTCAGATCACCTTTATGTCTTGCTAACGAATAACGTTTACGAACAGTGAATACTGAAATTGTATTGAAACATCGATGTGAGTTGTGCTCTCCAGGGCTAAACGGGTTGGCGAAATTGTGTCACACATAATTTAAAACACGGCTGTTAGTATTAACTAATTTAATTCTATGTTAAAATTTAATACATCTGGATCACATTTTTGTCTTTAGGTGAATTTGCATTGAAACAGTTAATTCAGAAAGATGTTTTTTTAAACACGCGTATTCTTAATAAACGTTTAAATTATCATTTTTAAGTATTCTTCCTATTGGTTTGTGTTATATGAAATAAAAAAGGTCTCTAGTGAGGATAAGAAACTGTTTTATCTTTTTTGCAGATGCGACTGCGGTTGTTCTTATCTCACAAGGCACATTCACATGTCATTTTAATAACAGATATATTCGCACTGAGAACCAATGAGTAAGTACATAGATATATTTTTAATTTTTCTCGTTCTCTTCGACTCGGAATCATCGCACATAATTTTTGCGCACTCGCAGTACTGAAAGTGTAAAAACTTTTAAATGGCACGTCTATACCACCCGAAAGCTATGACAGACTATTTCACAAGTTTCGGATGTATCACATCATAATTTTCTTACAATACCTCTTTACCTGTAAGTTCCCAGCTCACTGGAGAGGTTGCTCTCAGGCACCGCAGCATTCATAGCCACTAACTCCATAGCACCTCTTCCCTGACTCTTATACTGAGCAACAGCGAAATATCGAATACCGATTATCTTACAAAACGCTTTTCGAAAATCAGAAGCTCTTTCATTACAGACAGGGTGGTAGCTTTGGATATCGGTTTGGCTGAAAGGAACGATTTAATCAGAAGAACGGCGTTTAAGAATAATTGATCAATAGTTTAGAAGTGCTTGACGGTAAGTGACAAAGGAAATCAACTCTTCAACGTACTAGTGCTGTCTAACAATCTCAAGCCGTCGACAAAGATGCTTCAAACAGAATAAGCAACTGTTGTGCAGTGATCATAACAAGCAGTAAGCGGGACGTGCTTCTCCTCGGTCTCGCTGTGGCGGTCAACATTAATTGAAGACATTGTCCGTCTATAGAGATCAAATGATAGAGGATATTCTCCGTAAAATAACTCAGTGATCAAACGAACTTAAGTAGCTCTTGTTAATGTTCCCTGTTTCTTCTCTCTAGCTTGACAGAGTGACAAGAGTACGGGGTTTCCCTTTCGAACACCACCTCCTCTCTACTTCACCCGGCAGTTTAGCGTGAGAGTTTACAATCGCGAGCAGACATGTAATCGTGAACCTAGCTTGCAGTTAATAGATGCATGACTTCGGAGATCTAAATCAATAAAAATTGTTTGAATATTAGCTCCATCATACTCAAAAGGAGAAAAATGTCCATTACAGTAAATATACAGACATCGTTAACAATTTTTAGCGTACAAACAAAGTGTGATACCTCCTTAAATACAGACATACGCTTTTGTTGCACAAGAAGAAATGGTAATTACTTGTAGCACTTCTGTCACTAAATGTAACTGGGTTTTCTCTTTTGATGCTAGTCAATTATCAGGATGAGCATTATTTCAAAGGGCATTTGATTCTAAAGCATTATGTCCGGGTGAAAATACTAAATAAATTATTTTTTCTTTCTTAACAACATGTGGGCAGGGTGGGTTCTTATTTGGCTCGGATATGAGGTAGAACGAAAGAGCATTTTTACGTAAGATAACTTTTATTGAAAGTTTTGCACAACTGTTTGCTTACTGGATGTTCTGGCTGGGAGAGAAGCAGCTGTATCGTTTGCGAAGCCTTCTGCTGCGGCAACGGCGGCGTCTGATTACGCGTGGCGGTGTGTATCTCGTGTCGCCGTCTCGCCCAATTGACCGGAGACGCGCATCGTGCTGTGGCCCGTTTAATTATTGAGAACGAAGTCGTGAATCGGATGGTGATACCTTGGATGTGGCGTCCCAGTGTTTCTCTTCTCTAAGTGGCCGCGTGTGTCAGTGTTGTGCGTCGGCCAGCGGAGCGGCGCGGCGGGGGAAGGCCAGTGTCCCGAACTCGAACTACGGACTCTCGCTTGCCAGTCTTCGGCTGTCAGATCTTCATCCCAGCTTACAGGTGACTGCTGATGCGAGGCCGTCTCCTTCCCGTCCTCGCGAGTCACCCGGGTACGTCAAAATCAGTCTTCAAATACCTTTTAACTTCTGTCTTGTGGCGCCGAGGCTGCTGCTTGCTATTCCATTACAGCGGCGGACTTGGTGCGTCTGTGTACGATGTAGTCTCTTCTTGCATGCCGGTCTTCAGCACCGAAACTGACTGAAAACTACTGCTACTCTTATCGGGCCCACTGCGTCTCGCATATTTATTCACTTCAGTTCACTGGAGGTGAACGACTTCACGGTCATTGCCTCTTCTGTCACGTTGGAAAGCTTCTCGAAGAATCTTCTTAACGTCGATCATTGGCTCTTGGAACGTAGGCGAGGGCCTTTGATCACATATGACAATTGAGAAACACGTGAGGCAGTCGGGCGATGCCCTGACGGATGGATGAATCGACAGCTTCCGCTTATGTAGGGAGGGCGATGACCTCTTCTGTCACGTTGAAAAGCTTCTCGGAAAATCTTCTTGACGTGAGCCGGTCGGGCGATGCCCTGACGGCTGAATCGACAGTTTCCGCTTCTCTCCTGAACGTGCTGACTTCAAGCGCCGGCCGTTGGCACTGCTGCTTTGTCCGCTGTTTGCCAGTGTGTAATTCTTCTAAACTAAAGTAATTATTTTATAACTTCTACTTCACTTCTCATTACTTTCGCTAATTTATTTACCTATCTTAAGTACCACTCAACATACTATACTCCCCCGAAACAGTCTTAATTAATTGAAAAGGAGACCACAAGAACAGCACTCATTTTGTAGAACAAATTGTTATGTACTTCAGAAAGCACAATTAAGACAGTCACACTCCCCTTACTGTCAGTACATTTTAATAGAATGTTTAGCAACTGGTCATTACAATAATGTATTATTCAGTCAATAAACATCTGCGAAAATATACGATAGCAGAATCAAAACTGCGCCAGTAAACATAGGCCCGCAAACGACCTGCTTGCAAGAGAATTGCGAACGTGTTGCCCCTAGCAGTACTAAATCTTGTCCTCGGTAATATAAACATACACTCTAAGACAAAAAAGAAAGAAAGAAAACGACGCAACATGAATGAATTATCCGAATGGGATGGAAGTCGATTGATGTGATGTACATGTACATGCAAACAAATGATTACAATTTCAGAAAAATTTGATGATTTGTTCAAGAAAAATAGCTTCACAAACTGAGCAAGTCAATAGTGTGTTGACCCATCTCTGGCCTTTATGCAAGCAGTTATTCGACTTGGCACTGATTGACAGAGTTGTTCGATGGCCTCCTGAGGAATATCATGCCAAAGTATGTCCAATTGGAGCGTTAGATCGTCAAAATATCGAGCCCTGCCCATAGCTCCTCAATTAGGGAGAGATCCAGCGACCTTGCTGGCCAAGGTATGGTTTGGAAAGTGCGAAGACAAGCAGTAGACACTATCTCCTTGTTCAGGCAGGCATTATCTTGCTGCAAAGAAAATCCAGGACGGCTTATCATGATGGGCCACAAAACGGGACACAGAATATCGTCGTCGTGCCGCTCTGGTGTAAGGGTGCCGCAGATGACAGCCAAAGGGGTCCTGCTACGAAGATAAATGGCACCCAGACCATCACTCCTGGTGGTCATGATGAATGGCAGGTAAACCATCGCTGTTCAGGGCGTCTCCAGACATGTCTTTCCTGGTCGTGGGGGCTCAGTTCGAAGCTGGACTCATCACTGATGACAATTCCAGACTGAAGACGTGTCTGGAGACGCCCTAGACAATGGTGAGATACCAACGTGACTGTCTCCAGCCATACAGCCCTACAATCAGGCCTGATTGTCTGGGGAGCCACTTCATTTCACAGCAGGATTCGTTTGGTTGTCATCTGCGGCACCTTTACAGCACAGAGGTGCGCCGACGATATTCTACGCCTCCATTTGTTGTCCTTCATTGCAAACCATTCTGGACTCACATTTCAACCAGATAATGCCAGCCCACACATGGCGAAAGTTTCTACTGCTTGTCTTCGTGCTTGCCAAACCCTAACTTGGCCAGAAAGGTCGCCGGATCTCTCCCCAACTGAGAATGCTTGGGACGTTATAGGCACGGCCCTCCAACCATCTTGGGATTTTCAGTATCTAACGCACTAATTGGAAGAATTTGACACGATATCCCTCAGGAGGACATCCATCAACTCTGTCAGTCAATACCTGGCCGTATAACTGCTTCCACAAGGGCCCAAGCATTTTTGACTTGTTCAGTTTGTGAAACTCTTTCTCTTGAACAAATCATCTATTTTTCTGAAATTTTAATCATTTGTTTGTCTGCAAAAGCACGATTTCCATCCCATTCGGATAATTTCTTTGTGGTGCGCCTGTTAAAGGATTTGTTCCATATGTCATCTTGACATTTTGATGCAATGCTGTTCTTGTTTCTGCAGTAAGTTACGAATTCTTTCAAATAACTCCAGATAGTCACGTAAATCTTGACAAGAACTGCACTATCCACTACTCCAGTTGGACAACCATCCCAGCGGGAGTGCTATACACTTCACTTTTGAGACGACTGCAGACAGAAAAATCAAGGCGACTGTCAAATGATCTTGACGGCCAAAGTACAGGCTCTGCTCAACTTGTCCATCTTGCGTACTTATTAACTATTTAAAGGTACCTTGAAGTGCCTAGCAGCATTGTTTGCCATACTCAATTACGTAGACTTCGATGTAAAGAAAAAAAATCAGGAAGTAGAGACGGGTGTTACTTAAGTCTGCAAAATATTCAGGGTTCCAACGACCTGTTGTACATTTCTGCTATTTAAGCTTCGATGCCATTTATTATGAAACAGATAAAACTAAACACGTTAAAAGCCACGTGAAGAAAAATTAAAAACGATCGAAAAGGAAACGCAAAAATACTAACATAACACTTTTTTTTTAATTTTTGCTTTGTCAATACTTCTTTATGGTATCGAAACATGGGTCGTGACCGGAAAAGAAAAAAGCCAAGTCGACGCAGCAGGGATGAACATTTTGGATAAGATAAGTAACAGTTTGGTCAAACAAGAGCTCGAAGTTTTTGTGTCAACCATAAAACAAAAAATTGGAAGAAGAAGTAGAAAGCCCATTTAAATACGATGGAAAATAACAGAATAAGTACAATAATTTACTACTACAAGGCAATGGATCGAAGGAGTTAGGACCCCGAAAGAGGTATGAATGATGAGAGCCGTAACGGGTGGCATGTCCTAAAATTCATTGGAAGGAAAGAAGAAGGAGAAGCAGAAGAAGAAGATCCAACACCCTCTTACCACTTGATCAACTGTTCTCTAAAGAGCAAGGTCCTGCCTAACTCGTTTAACTCATTATCAAGTTCGTTACGCCAACATATTATTTTTGTTCCAAATAGGGCGTTTTGTATCGCAAAGGTTGTTGTTGTTGTTGTTGTTGTGGTCTTCAGTCCAGAGACTGGTTTGATGCAGCTCTCCATGCTACTCTATCTCTCCATGCTACTCTATCCTGTGCAAGCTTCTTCATCTCCCAGTACCTACTGCAACCTACATCCTTCTGAATCTGCTTAGTACATTCGTCTCTTGGTCTCCCTCTACGATTTTTACCCTCCACACTGCCCTCCAATACTAAACTGGCGATCCCTTGATGCCTCAGAACATGTCCTACCAACCGATCCCTTCCTCTAGTCAAGTTGTGCCACAAACTTCTCTTCTCCCCAATCCTATTCAACACCTCCTCATTGGTTATGTGATCTACCCATCTAATCTTCAGCATTCTTCTGTAGTACCACATTTCGAAAGATTCTATTCTCTTCTTTTCCAAAATATTTATCGTCCACATTTCACTTCCATACTCCATACAAATACTTTCAAAAACGACTTCCTGGCACTTAAATCTATACTCGATGTTAACAAATTTCTCTTCTTCAGAAACGCTTTCCTTGCCATTGCCAGTCTACATTTTATATCCTCTCTACTTCGACCATCATCAGTTATTTTGCTCCCCAAATAGCAAAACTCCTTTACTACTTTAAGTGTCGCATTTCCTAAACTAATTCCCTCAGCATCACCCAACTTAATTCGACTACATTCCATTATCCTCGTTTTGCTTTTGATGATGTTCATCTTATATCCTCCTTTCAAGACGCTATCCATTCCGTTCAGCTGCTCTTCCAAGTCCTTTGCTGTCTCTGACAGAATTACAATGTCATCGACGAGCCTCAAATTTTTTATTTCTTCTCCATAGATTTTAATACCTACTCCGAATTTTTCTTTTGTTTCCTTCACTGCTTGCTCAATATACAGATTGAATAACATCGGGGAGAGGCTACAACCGTGTCTCACTCCCTTCCCAACCACTGCTTCCCTTTGATGTCCCTCGACTCTTATAAGGTTTCTGTACAAATTGTAAATAGCTTTTCGCTCCCTGTATTTTACCCCTGCCTCCTTCAGAATTTGAAAGAGAGTATTCCAATCGACATTGTCAAAAGCTTTCTCTAAATCTACAAATGCTAGAAACGTAGGTTTGCCTTTCCTTAATCTAGCTTCTAAGAAAAAGTCGTAAGGTCAGTATTGCCTCACGTGTTCCGATATTTACGGAATCCGAACTGATCTTCCCCCAGGTCAGCTTCTACTAGTTTTTCCATTTGTCTGTAAGGAATTCGCGTTAGTATTTTGCAGCCGTGACTTATTAAATTGATAGTTCGGTAATTTTCACATCTGTCAACACCTGCTTTCTTTGGGATTGGAATTACACTCCTGGAAATTGAAATAAGAACACCGTGAATTCATTGTCCCAGGAAGGGGAAACTTTATTGATACATTCCTGGGGTCAGATACATCACATGATCACACTGACAGAACCACAGGCACATAGACACAGGCAACAGAGCATGCACAATGTCGGCACTAGTACAGTGTATATCCACCTTTCGCAGCAATGCAGGCTGCTATTCTCCCATGGAGACGATCGTAGAGATGCTGGATGTAGTCCTGTGGAACGGCTTGCCATGCCATTTCCACCTGGCGCCTCAGTTGGACCAGCGTTCGTGCTGGACGTGCAGACCGCGTGAGACGACGCTTCATCCAGTCCCAAACATGCTCAATGGGGGACAGATCCGAAGATCTTGCTGGCCAGGGTAGTTGACTTACACCTTCTAGAGCACGTTGGGTGGCACGGGATACATGCGGACGTGCATTGTCCTGTTGGAACAGCAAGTTCCCTTGCCGGTTTAGGAATGGTAGAACGATGGGTTCGATGACGGTTTGGATGTACCATGCACTATTCAGTGTCCCCTCGACGATCACCAGTGGTGTACGGCCAGTGTAGGAGATCGCTCCCCACACCATGATGCCGGGTGTTGGCCCTGTGTGCCTCGGTCGTATGCAGTCCTGATTGTGGCGCTCACCTGCACGGCGCCAAACACGCATACGACCATCATTGGCACCAAGGCAGAAGCGACTCTCATCGCTGAAGACGACACGTCTCCATTCGTCCCTCCATTCACGCCTGTCGCGACACCACTGGAGGCGGGCTGCACGATGTTGGGGCGTGAGCGGAAGACGGCCTAACGGTGTGCGGAACCGTAGCCCAGCTTCATGGAGACGGTTGCGAATGGTCCTCGCCGATACCCCAGGAGCAACAGTGTCCCTAATTTGCTGGGAAGTGGCGGTGCGGTCCCCTACGGCACTGCGTAGGATCCTACGGTCTTGGCGTGCATCCGTGCGTCGCTGCGGTCCGGTCCCAGGTCGACGGGCACGTGCACCTTCCGCCGACCACTGGCGACAACATCGATGTACTGTGGAGACCTCACGCCCCACGTGTTGAGCAATTCGGCGGTACGTCCACCCGGCCTCCCGCATGCTCACTATACGCCCTCGCTCAAAGTCCGTCAACTGCACATACGGTTCACGTCCACGCTGTCGCGGCATGCTACCAGTGTTAAAGACTGCGATGGAGCTCCGTATGCCACGGCAAACTGGCTGACACTGACGGCGGCGGTGCACAAATGCTGCGCAGCTAGCGCCATTCGACGGCCAACACCGCGGTTCCTGGTGTGTCCGCTGTGCCGTGCGTGTGATCATTGCTTGTACAGCCCTCTCGCAGTGTCCGGAGCAAGTATGGTGGGTCTGACACACCGGTGTCAATGTGTTCTTTTTTCCATTTCCAGGAGTGTATTATATTCTTCTTGAAGGCTGAGGGTATTTCGCCTGTCTCATACATCTTGCTCACCAGATAGTAGAGTTTTGTCAGGACTGGCTCTCCCAAGGCTGTCAGTAGTTCTAATGGAATGTTGTCTACCCCCGGGGCTTTATTTCGACTCAGGTCTTTCAGTGCTCTGTAGAACTCTTCACGCAGTATCGTATCTCCCATTTCATCTTCATCTATATCCTCTTCCATTTCCATAATATTGTCCTCAAGTACATTGCCCTTGTATAGACCCTCTATATACTCCTTCCACCTTTCTGCTTGCCGGCCGAAGTGGCCGCGCGGTTTTGGCGCTGCAGTCTGGAACCGCGAGACCGCTACGGTCGCAGGTTCGAATCCTGCCTCAGGCATGGATGTGTGTGATGTCCTTAGGTTAGTTAGGTTTAACTAGTTCTAAGTTCTAGGGGACTAATGACCTCAGCAGTTGAGTCCCATAGTGCTCAGAGCCATTTGAACCAGCCTTTCTGCTTTCCCTTCTTTGCTTAGAACTGGGTTTCCATCTGAGCTGTTGATATTCATACAAGTGGTTCTCTTTTCTCCAAAGGTCTCTTTAATTTTCCTGTAGGCAGTATCTATCTGACCCCTAGTGAGATAAGCCTCTACATCTTTACATTTGTCCTCCAGTTATCCCTGCTTAGCCATTTTGCACTTCCTGTTGATCTCATTTTGGAGACGTTTGTATTCCTTTTTGCCTGCTTCATTTACTGCAATTTTTTTATTTTCTCCTTTCATCAATTAAATTCAATATTTCTTCTGTTACCCAAGGACTTCTACTAGCCCTCGTCTTTTTTCCTTCTTGATTCTCTGCTGCCTTCACTACTTCATCCCTCAAAGCTACCCATTCTTCTACTACTGTATTTCTTTCCCCCATTCTTGTCAATTGTTCCCTTATGCTCTCCCTGAAACTCTGTACAACCTCTGGTTCTTTCAGTTTATCCAGGTCCCATCTCGTTAAATTCCCACCTTTTTGCAGATTCTTCAGTTTTAATCTACAGTTCATAACCAATAGATGGTCGTCAGAGTCCTCATCTACCCCTGGAAATGTCTTACAATTTAAAACCTGGTTCCTAAATCTCTGTCCTACCATTATATAATCTGTCTGAAACCTGTCAGTATCTCCAGGCTTCTTCCATGTATACAGGCTTCTTTTATGATTCTTGAACCAAGTGTTAGCTATGATTAAGCTGAGCTCTGCGCAAAATTCTACCAGGCGCTTCCTCTTTCGTTTCTTACCCCCAATCCATATTCACCTACTACGTTTCCTTCTCTCCCTTTTCCTACTGACGAATTCCAGTCACCAATGACTATTAAATTTTCGTCTCCCTTCACTATCTGAATAATTTCATCGTACATTTCTTCAATTTCTTCGTCATCTGCAGAGCTAGTTGGCATATAAACTTGTACTACTGTGGTAGACGTGGGCTTCGTATCTATCTTGGCCACAATAATGCTTTCACTATGCTGTTTGTAGTAGCTTACCCGCATTCCTATTTTCCTATTCGTTATTAAACCTACTCCTGCATTACACTTATTTGATTTTGTGTTTATAACCCTGTAGTCACCTGACCAGAAGTCTTGTTTCTGCTGCCACCGAACTTCACTAATTCCCACTATATCTAACTTTAACCTACCCATTTCCCTTTTTAAATTTTCTAACCTACCTGTCCGATTAGGGGATCTGACATTCCACGCTCCGATCCGTAACCGAGCGAGGTGACGCAGTGGTTAGCACACTGGACTCGCATTCGGGAGGACGACGGTTCAATCCCGTCTCCAGCCATCCTGATTTAGGTTTTCCGTGATTTCCCTAAATCGTTTCAGGCAAATGCCGGGATGGTTCCTTTGAAAGGGCACGGCCTATTTCCTTCCCAATCCTTCCCTAACCCGAGCTTGCGCTCCGTCTTAATGACCTCGTTGTAGACGGGACGTTAAACACTAACCACCACCACACCGATCCGTAGAACGCCAGTTTTCTTTCTCCTAATAACGACATCCTCTTGAGTAGTCCCCGCCCGGAGATCCGAATGGGGGACTATTTTACCCCCGGAATATTTTACCCAAGAGTACGCCATCATCATTTAACCATACAGTAAACCTGGATGCCCTCGGGAAAAATTACGGCTCTAGTTTTCCCTTGCTTTCAGCCATTCGCAGTACCAGCACAGCAAGGCCGTTTTGGATAGTGTTACAATGCCAGACCAGTCAATCATCCAGACTGTTGCCCCTGCAACTACTGAAAAGGCTGCTGCCCCTCTTCAGGAACCACACGCTTGTCTGGCCTCTCAACAGATACCCCTTCGTTGTGGTTGCACCTACGGAACGGCTATCTGTATCACTGAGGCACGCAAGCCTCCCCACCAACGGCGAGGTCCATGGTTCATGGGGGGGATCGCAAAGGTATGGGGCTATAATATCTAACGTCATGTGGCACTGACCTGACTGCAGCCAGCAGGATGTAGCTGCAGTGGTTTGAAATGTAACAACACTATAATTCACTCATTGTATTGTATTTTTTGCCGTCAAAATTTAGTATGGATTATATTTTGTACGTTTTGTCTTTAAAACCACTGATCAACTATGGGTAACTCTGTAATAAGTACTTAAAAATTTGCCTCATTGAAATGATGTTGACATCAGGTTTATTTCGTTATTAATGTTTGTAACTAATTGATTTATTGTGAGGAAATGATTTTCTAACAAATATCTGAACGTGGCCTTCAACCACAGAAGCAAGTCATTTACTAAGTCTTTTAGTTTAGTACCTTTTACTCGCGTTGGCGCGCAACGTGTAAAGAGAGCTAACAGTGAATCGTAGCAGTACAGTCCAGTCGATGGCTAGGGCGCTAAACAAGCAGTACATCTGGTGCAGCAAAATGCTGCACAATGGTAAATGGAGACGTCGGCAATGTGTATTTACAGTAGGCTAACAAATCCTCTCTATTATGTAATTGTATCTGTTGCAAGATTTTTTCGAGGTTATACCTGTGTCGTAATAGCTGACAACACAAGTGCAGCAAGCACTGCGCGCAAGATGTGCATTATTGTGAGCAGTAGTTACATGTCTAAAAGAAACATGAAGATACCATAATGTGTTGACTGTTATTGGCTACATTTCTATGCTTCAGTTAAAAAGCAAGAACGCTTTTCTTTTCGAGTTACAAGTTTGAAAGGTAGATCAATCATCTTAGGAAAATCTGGAGTTGTCATGATATATAATAACGTGTATTGGTATTACTTCAGAATTTATCATTTCCTTCCTCCCACATCATTTTCCAACGTCATATTGTTAATCAAAGAGTAATTATAGACAGTATCATAATGTTTCTGCACTAATGCTAGGTTCATGTAATGCAACAGGAGTATTAATGAAATGCTTTCAGCACTCAGAAATGTATTTCTTTAATTCTTATTGCTACCTGAATTATTTTAATACTGATAAACAACTAAAAGAGTCACAGTTCAAAGACAGGCAAAATTTTTGCTCATTTATTGAAATGGTCGTGCAGCGACGCTGCCGCGCGCTAATCCAAGTTCGCCGGTGTGTGTGTGTGTGTGTGTATGTGTGTGTGGTGTGTGCGCGTGTGTCAGTGCAGTGCTGTGCGATCGTAATTACTGTACACGACGTCTGTGTAGTTCCGCGCCCAACCTCTAGAGGCGCTGTGTTTTCTAGCTTTTATATACGTTCTGTTTATTATTATTATTCCTTGTTTTTGAGTTAATAGGTAGTTCCGTACCTCCTGGCTTGTGTGGACGAGTACTGTTTTCTCTCCAATAACTACGGAAGTCTTCCCAGGATTAAGGATCCTTCCGTAGAGACCGGAAGCAAATTTTGTAACTCCGATCAGTCCATGCATGCCGGGCGTCGTCAGATACGCGCTCGCAATAAAGTTATTGTTGCTGAACTGAAGGTCTTTATTCTTCTGAATACGTTAAGCAAAGGTCGGACAGCCACCAGTTTAGCTGAACCCGACAAGTGGTGATCCCGACGTGATCCAAGCAGAAACCGACGTGATTAAGAAGAAGCAGGCGTGAGCTACGTAAGGAACGAGCGCATAATGACCGAACAGCAGGCCGTCTCCAGGATTGCAGTCCGTTTGCCGCCGTTCTGGCCCGACAACCCGGTACTCTGGTTCGCGCAGCTAGAGGCAAGTTTTGGCTGCGCTGGAATAACGGCCGAAGCAACTAAATTTGCGCTGATTGTGAACCAGCTCGACCAACGTTACGCAGCCGAGGTGCAGGACATAATCACAGCAACGCCCGAGACTGGACAACACCTTCTGATACACAGGCCTCACGGCGGAACTATGACGTCATCAGCACTAGGCTAACATCTTCCGCTGCAAGACAGCCTGTGCGCTAGAGCCGATGAACGTGTATTTCTTTCGTGAAACCATAGCAAATTCACTGATCGTTAAATTTGCCCTTTACAGAGAAATTGTGCCGCCCTTGTATGATATCGCGCGCAATGTGGCACACTGATCACAACACAGTGTGATCTCCTGTTGTGTTTAAAATCGTATGCAAAATCTGACTTGTTAAGAAAAACGTCGCTACAGAAACCTAGATCCATTAGTCAGTAAATGACACTAACGGAGATACTTCGTAACAGTTAACAGACAGCATGACGAAATTATTGTAGTGATCATAAGTTTATTACTGGGGCAAAAATGTAATTCACTGCGGCATGAATGGCTCATCAATGATCGCATAGATATTGGAGGGAAATACAGAAGCGTCCGATCTTACCCGTCGGCTTTGACCCATGACGTCACAAATGTAGCGGAAACGACTATAAACGACAATTCCAATATGGCGGATATAAAAACATCGCATACGTATTATCCAATATGGCGGATATAAAAACATCGCATACGTGTTATAAACACTGAAATACACAAGTTTCACAAAAAGCCTAATGACTCTAACGGGACAAGCGTGGGAAATTGGGGGTTTTTGGGTGGGGACAAACTAAATATACACAAATGTAGCCACCGACCGCCATACAAAACCACGCAAAACAACGAAATAAATCAACATCACAAAACTGACCAAATACCAAAAAACACATTCCTATCCAGAATCGGACACTTCCCTTGACCTATATAGCTCAACAGAACCTACCGATCACATCCTCCAATACAAAAAAAAAAAACGAACACTTCCCTTACACCTACATACATCTACAACAGCTCCCAATCACATAAATTACGATCGAACACTTCCGTTGACCTATATAGCTCAACAGAACCTACCGATCACATCCTCCAATACAAAAAAAAAACGAACACTTCCCTTACACCTACATACATCTACAACAGCTCCCAATCACATAAATTACGATCGAACACTTCCGTTGACCTATATAGCTCAACAGAATCTACCGATCACATCCCCCAACACCAACCTAAAAAACCAACACTTCCCTTACACCTACATACATCTACAACAGCTCCCAATCACATAAATTACGATCGAACAAAGATAATAATAAACAAGTGGTACTCGAGGCCAGGCAGGAGGGGGCTGCGCCCCCCCCCCTGACACCCCCCCCCGCCCCCCCGGCCAAAAAAAAAGCCTCCCAACCTAACCTCGTATTCAGGGCTACGCTACAGATCAATGTGTAGGTCCCTAACGTCACGGGTCAAAGCCGACGCGTGAGATCGGATGTTTCTGTTGACACAAAACATACATCAAAAACAAAAAAAAAGGAACTTACCTCAAAAAAGTTCCAGCCCCACAAACTAGATTGGCCACCACAATCACACACAAATGCACGCACGCACGCGGGAAATACAGAAGCGTCCGATCAACAACTTCGGCGATTAAACCGAATAGTTGTAAGAACTTGATAACTTCTAACGGTGTCTTTCATATCCATTCCTGAACAAAAAACGACAACCAAATACACTCAATAACAAACTCACCCGACGTACAGCAATGAGCATTAAATTAAAACAAACGAAAACCATGAACACACCACCAGAGAGCACCACAAACAAAAACAAGACATCTACAAACACGCCACAATCGCAAAACAAACTCCGCGCCGTAATGACGTCACACACCACAACACGCTTACGTCACGGGTCAAAGCCGACGAGTAAGATCGAAGGTTTCTGTTGACCCGGGGAAATACAGAAGCGTCCGATCTTACCCGTCGGCTTTGACCCATGACGTCACAAATGTAGCGGAAACGACTATAAACGACAATTCCAATATGGCGGATATAAAAACATCGCATACGTATTATCCAATATGGCGGATATAAAAACATCGCATACGTGTTATAAACACTGAAATACACAAGTTTCACAAAAAGCCTAATGACTCTAACGGGACAAGCGTGGGAAATTGGGGGTTTTTGGGTGGGGACAAACTAAATATACACAAATGTAGCCACCGACCGCCATACAAAACCACGCAAAACAACGAAATAAATCAACATCACAAAACTGACCAAATACCAAAAAACACATTCCTATCCAGAATCGGACACTTCCCTTGACCTATATAGCTCAACAGAACCTACCGATCACATCCTCCAATACAAAAAAAAAAAACGAACACTTCCCTTACACCTACATACATCTACAACAGCTCCCAATCACATAAATTACGATCGAACACTTCCGTTGACCTATATAGCTCAACAGAACCTACCGATCACATCCTCCAATACAAAAAAAAACGAACACTTCCCTTACACCTACATACATCTACAACAGCTCCCAATCACATAAATTACGATCGAACACTTCCGTTGACCTATATAGCTCAACAGAACCTACCGATCACATCCCCCAACACCAACCTAAAAAACCAACACTTCCCTTACACCTACATACATCTACAACAGCTCCCAATCACATAAATTACGATCGAACAAAGATAATAATAAACAAGTGGTACTCGAGGCCAGGCAGGAGGGGGCTGCGCCCCCCCCCCCTGACACCCCCCCCGCCCCCCCGGCCAAAAAAAAAGCCTCCCAACCTAACCTCGTATTCAGGGCTACGCTACAGATCAATGTGTAGGTCCCTAACGTCACGGGTCAAAGCCGACGCGTGAGATCGGATGTTTCTGTTGACACAAAACATACATCAAAAACAAAAAAAAAGGAACTTACCTCAAAAAAGTTCCAGCCCCACAAACTAGATTGGCCACCACAATCACACACAAATGCACACACGCACGCACGCACGCGGGAAATACAGAAGCGTCCGATCAACAACTTCGGCGATTAAACCGAATAGTTGTAAGAACTTGATAACTTCTAACGGTGTCTTTCATATCCATTCCTGAACAAAAAACGACAACCAAATACACTCAATAACAAACTCACCCGACGTACAGCAATGAGCATTAAATTAAAACAAACGAAAACCATGAACACACCACCAGAGAGCACCACAAACAAAAACAAGACATCTACAAACACGCCACAATCGCAAAACAAACTCCGCGCCGTAATGACGTCACACACCACAACACGCTTACGTCATGGGTCAAAGCCGACGAGTAAGATCGAAGGTTTCTGTTGACCCGGGGAAATACAGAAGCGTCCGATCTTACCCGTCGGCTTTGACCCATGACGTCACAAATGTAGCGGAAACGACTATAAACGACAATTCCAATATGGCGGATATAAAAACATCGCATACGTATTATCCAATATGGCGGATATAAAAACATCGCATACGTGTTATAAACACTGAAATACACAAGTTTCACAAAAAGCCTAATGACTCTAACGGGACAAGCGTGGGAAATTGGGGGTTTTTGGGTGGGGACAAACTAAATATACACAAATGTAGCCACCGACCGCCATACAAAACCACGCAAAACAACGAAATAAATCAACATCACAAAACTGACCAAATACCAAAAAACACATTCCTATCCAGAATCGGACACTTCCCTTGACCTATATAGCTCAACAGAACCTACCGATCACATCCTCCAATACAAAAAAAAACGAACACTTCCCTTACACCTACATACATCTACAACAGCTCCCAATCACATAAATTACGATCGAACACTTCCGTTGACCTATATAGCTCAACAGAACCTACCGATCACATCCTCCAATACAAAAAAAAAAAAAAACGAACACTTCCCTTACACCTACATACATCTACAACAGCTCCCAATCACATAAATTACGATCGAACACTTCCGTTGACCTATATAGCTCAACAGAACCTACCGATCACATCCCCCAACACCAACCTAAAAAACCAACACTTCCCTTACACCTACATACATCTACAACAGCTCCCAATCACATAAATTACGATCGAACAAAGATAATAATAAACAAGTGGTACTCGAGGCCAGGCAGGAGGGGGCTGCGCCCCCCCCCCCCCCCTGGCACCCCCCCCCCGCCCCCCCGGCCAAAAAAAAAGCCTCCCAACCTAACCTCGTATTCAGGGCTACGCTACAGATCAATGTGTAGGTCCCTAACGTCACGGGTCAAAGCCGACGCGTGAGATCGGATGTTTCTGTTGACACAAAACATACATCAAAAACAAAAAAAAAGGAACTTACCTCAAAAAAGTTCCAGCCCCACAAACTAGATTGGCCACCACAATCACACACAAATGCACACACGCACGCACGCACGCGGGAAATACAGAAGCGTCCGATCAACAACTTCGGCGATTAAACTGAATAGTTGTAAGAACTTGATAACTTCTAACGGTGTCTTTCATATCCATTCCTGAACAAAAAACGACAACCAAATACACTCAATAACAAACTCACCCGACGTACAGCAATGAGCATTAAATTAAAACAAACGAAAACCATGAACACACCACCAGAGAGCACCACAAACAAAAACAAGACATCTACAAACACGCCACAATCGCAAAACAAACTCCGCGCCGTAATGACGTCACACACCACAACACGCTTACGTCACGGGTCAAAGCCGACGAGTAAGATCGAAGGTTTCTGTTGACCCGGGGAAATACAGAAGCGTCCGATCTTACCCGTCGGCTTTGACCCATGACGTCACAAATGTAGCGGAAACGACTATAAACGACAATTCCAATATGGCGGATATAAAAACATCGCATACGTATTATCCAATATGGCGGATATAAAAACATCGCATACGTGTTATAAACACTGAAATACACAAGTTTCACAAAAAGCCTAATGACTCTAACGGGACAAGCGTGGGAAATTGGGGGTTTTTGGGTGGGGACAAACTAAATATACACAAATGTAGCCACCGACCGCCATACAAAACCACGCAAAACAACGAAATAAATCAACATCACAAAACTGACCAAATACCAAAAAACACATTCCTATCCAGAATCGGACACTTCCCTTGACCTATATAGCTCAACAGAACCTACCGATCACATCCTCCAATACAAAAAAAAACGAACACTTCCCTTACACCTACATACATCTACAACAGCTCCCAATCACATAAATTACGATCGAACACTTCCGTTGACCTATATAGCTCAACAGAACCTACCGATCACATCCTCCAATACAAAAAAAAAAAAAAACGAACACTTCCCTTACACCTACATACATCTACAACAGCTCCCAATCACATAAATTACGATCGAACACTTCCGTTGACCTATATAGCTCAACAGAACCTACCGATCACATCCCCCAACACCAACCTAAAAAACCAACACTTCCCTTACACCTACATACATCTACAACAGCTCCCAATCACATAAATTACGATCGAACAAAGATAATAATAAACAAGTGGTACTCGAGGCCAGGCAGGAGGGGGCTGCGCCCCCCCCCCTGGCACCCCCCCCCGCCCCCCCGGCCAAAAAAAAAGCCTCCCAACCTAACCTCGTATTCAGGGCTACGCTACAGATCAATGTGTAGGTCCCTAACGTCACGGGTCAAAGCCGACGCGTGAGATCGGATGTTTCTGTTGACACAAAACATACATCAAAAACAAAAAAAAGGAACTTACCTCAAAAAAGTTCCAGCCCCACAAACTAGATTGGCCACCACAATCACACACAAATGCACACACGCACGCACGCACGCGGGAAATGCAGAAGCGTCCGATCAACAACTTCGGCGATTAAACTGAATAGTTGTAAGAACTTGATAACTTCTAACGGTGTCTTTCATATCCATTCCTGAACAAAAAACGACAACCAAATACACTCAATAACAAACTCACCCGACGTACAGCAATGAGCATTAAATTAAAACAAACGAAAACCATGAACACACCACCAGAGAGCACCACAAACAAAAACAAGACATCTACAAACACGCCACAATCGCAAAACAAACTCCGCGCCGTAATGACGTCACACACCACAACACGCTTACGTCACGGGTCAAAGCCGACGAGTAAGATCGAAGGTTTCTGTTGACCCTATTGAAGATATTGTCACAGTGAGAAGTTTAATTACAAACGCTCATTTAGCCAATGCAAAAGCGTGAAATAACTCATTTGTGGTGTACATTCAAGAACATAATGTATAAACCTACTCAAAGAACTGGTTATTTTAACCACTGCTTCCCAGTATATTTATTCCTTAATGCAATCTGTTGCAAACAATATGTCTCTACTGACGCACGGTCATCTGCTGCGTCGAGAGGACCCCCCTCATTGTCGCTGTGGTGCGATTATGACGGTGGCCCATATATTGTTGGACTGTCCTCTTTTAACCGCCCTCAGGCGAACTTTTAATCTCCAGGGTGCTTTATCATCTCTTTTAGGTGACAATGTCTCTATGGCAGATCGGGTTTTAAGTTTTATTCGCGCAAGCGGCTTTTATAGGTCCATTTAAGTTTTTTTTTTTAACATCACCCTCTTTTGAGCTCTCTCTTTTCATTAGTTTTGTGTTGTGATTCGACTCCGCCCTAAACTTTTAGGCTGGAGGTTTTAACGTGTTGCAGAGTGGCTGGCTCTCCTGTTCTTTTCGTGATCAGCCAGCCACGGTCCTCTGCTGTGCAGTTTTAATTCCTTCTGCCTTTGTTCTCTATGTTGTTTTTGTTGCTGTGCTCTGTTTTCCGTGTTGTCTTACAATGGACTATGGGGCTTTTCTTCCCCCGGAATTTTTCTTTTAGTGCTTCGCCTGCCTGGTGGATAGTTTCACTCTGCTCTGTGTTTTTATGAAACAAGGGACCGATGACCTTTGTAGTTTGGTCCCTTTAATCTTTAACCCAACCAACCAACCAACCAACCAATAGCTCAATACATAGTACCAATACTAGGAATAAGAACAATCTACATAAAGACCTAAAATCACTTACCTTGGTCCAATATTCAGGAATACACATTTTCAATAAATTACCAGCAACCATTAAAAACTTGATTTAAGATAAAGCACAGGTTGAAAAGCTTCTTGGTAGGTAACTCCTTTTGTACTCTATAGATGAATTTTTTAACAGGGACTGTTAGAACAGCTGAAGTAAAAATGTCTGTTAGATTTAAGCTCTGACAGCACTTGGCCACAACAGTCAAGATTAGGTAATTTGTGTATGAGATATTTAGTAAAAGTGTATAATTATGTTTCGTTCTGACTGTGTACATTCTGTAGAAAATGATTCAAATGGCTCTGAGCACTATGGGACTTAACTTCTGAGGTCATCAGTTCCCTAGAACTTAGAACTATTTAAACCTAACTAACCTAAGGACATCACACACATCCATGCCTGAGGCAGTATTCGAACCTGCGGCCGTAGCATTCTGTAGATATTAGCAGTTTCAGTTTATTGTTAAGTATCTGGATATCTTGACAATCTACTGGCAAAATGATCAGGGAAGTGAGTATTATATTAAAGTGTCCTATGTTTTTATGTTATATCTTCTGACATGTCCCACACCCATGAGACTCATATCATCTTTGAGTCTACAGTACAAAAACTGAATCTACTCTAACCTTTAACCCACAAAGCAAAATCAGGGATTTTGTAAGTTTGACACCTTTGTCTGTCTCTCTCATCAAAACTCTCAAATATTTAACAGAATATTCTTGATAATGATATGACATCATTGTAAATAGAATATAGGCCTAATTTTATGCACATTCATTTTAAGCAATGCAGCTACACACATCAAGTAGAGAAAAGTAGGAATTAGGAGAGAATGTCAAATGTAAATGTTTGTTAACCTGTCACAAAATTTATTCTAAACTACTTTACAGTTGACAGTTTTCTCTTTTTCATTTTACTGCCAATATGGCTGTCATTAATTTTTTTAACATAATTATTGAGAAATATATTACATGCTACTTTTACTACAGACTGAAGAATTTTGTCATCAGTGTGATCTACCTGACTACAAGAAAATTCCCTTAGGAAAAAGTCTTCCCTTTTAATTACATCAACAGCTAATCTTATAACTAGATTTCTCTGGGATGTACATCTCATGAAGGAGAGCTCATGTTCTCCAGACACCAAGTTTTTAACAATCAAATAAGTGAAAATAACAGCATTAATGATCTCATTATTAGGGCAATACAATCCACCTCTATATACGTTTCTTAGAAGTCCATAGTTTTCGTCACTTTCTATTACTGATAATGTTTTATCAAGCACTAAGTATGTTTTACATGTTTCACACCTCAGCTTCTTAAGAACAGCTCTGGCACAGTATCCTGACAAGTATGTGAAAACAGGCAAGTATTCCTGAACAGACTGAACTTGTTCTTCACTGAAATCCATTATGCTCTGAAAGTTTGATGGTGGTGGTAAGGTAATATCATCTACACAATCACTTTCAAAAGAATCTAAATCCATGCCAACTTCACCAAGAGCAGAGGATGAAATTTTCAAGGAAAGCAGAGTCTGAATTCTTAGCTTGGATTCAATTTCAAATACCTGTCTCATTTAATTAAGTCATTTAAATGGTTTATAGTTAAAGGGAACTTTCTTGTACCAAGTTTTGAGATTACACTTTTACCCTCATATAAATACATGCTCAGGTCAGTAGTCACCACAACAGAACACAAAAGTGCAGGAATACCTTTGACGTCTATTAGAACAAAAGTTATTGAACTTTCTGACTTTATCAGATGCCAGTCATTAGGCAGCTTGATACCCTCTAAACACTTAACAAAACCATTAAAGTCCACAAAATGTCTTTCCTGTTCATACTGAGCATGAGTTGCTACACTCGCTGCAATAGCTATTTCTAAGTCTCTATTTTCCAGACGCTTTCGTCTCTCATCTCCACTTTCCCTCGAACAAGAAGCTGACGAAAGATACTTCGGACAGTTAGGCAGAATGGATGGTATGGCTCCTGTTTTAAGGCGAGGTTTTGGAAGTGGCACAGAATATTTCTTCCCTGTGGAACTGTCGAAATATTCACTGTGTTTCAGAATAAGGTCTTCAGTGAAGTGGAGCTCGCAGACCTTGAAATAATGAGGAAATCTTTTATCAGCTACATGTAATAATCCCGAGGGGGTACTAATGCTAACACATGGGATTAGTGTCAGTTATCTTCAGATCAAATCGATTATTGTTCACTCGGTATTTCAGGTTAAAAGGCTAAAGCTATTCTTGCATAAGTAAATCACAGTTTTCCAGTGACTCAGTAATGTATGTAATGCAGTTGATCTTCTAGAGAAGGGCATCAAGTCAATCGAATTCAGCTGTTAATGAACATCTAAAGAGCGTGCTACTTAAATATATGATTAGTTGCTCCCGCTCTCTAAATTAAAGAACACACACCCTGAGACAATCTAACTGAATTGTAAAGAACCTGAGCTTACCTTCGAATTCTGTGTAACCTGGAAATTTTCACGATGTGTTGCAGATATCCATTTCTGCTGTAGTTCAGTGCATTTAGGAAAAGAAAACACCGCTACTCGTGGCCCATTTTCGTAATTTCCTCTACAACGTGGAACACAACACTTATACACCATTTAGAACGATTAAATCAAATCTCAGAGTTAAACGGAGATGTAATTTCGACGAATCAACCACTATACTTTGAAAGTAAACAAAACACAAGTTTTGTTTCCCGGGTAGGTTAGCCAACATAAACACAGAATTTCGAATTGCTTATAAAGGTAAATCCATACAAATTAAGCACAGCATCTCACGGTGCAGATTTCTTATCGCATGTTGCTTTGTAAACGGTGCTACTTTTTCTTGCAGTGCTTCATATACTCATTTTCAATTAAACGAACAATGTATTCTACCGGTGCCTTTTGTTGCATAGTTGGTATGGCTATTAGATCCAGTTTTGGTCACCAGCAGCGCTAGTTGTAGCAAAATCTGTCTTTCCACCACTGGCCTAGTGAAAGTGACTTCACATGGCCTACTCGTCTTGGCTGGGAGGCCTGTATGTTAGAAGGTGTTGGATTGGAGCTTATGCCAGGCCAAAATCAGAGTTGATTCGACGGGTGGCCGCGTCACAAGAGGACCGGATACGTCAGGTTCTGACACAGGAAGAAACAGCTAGCAGACCGGATTCAGGACGCGATAACACCGGCTCAGGTCAGCGCAGTCGCGGTGTTGGACAACAGTACAAACAGTACCGCGTCTGTAACACGGGCCGACCACGATTCACTCGCGGCCAAGTTTGAGCTCTTGTGCCCCCAGGTCAGTGCACTGCTGGCACGTGACGACGACAACAATAGAAGAAGCCGATACAGACAGCGGCGTTCGAGAAGCAGATCTTCCGGCGGTACTACCACTCCGCAAGGCGAGGTACCGTTGTGCAGGCACCACCGACGATTCGGCGATCAGGCAAGGAAGTGCATATCGCCATGCTCGCACCCAAACACCACCGGTGGTCGACAATAGGCGCAACCGACTGCCAGTTATCCTCCAAGCGCCTGTTCGTTACCGATGAGAGTTCCGGCATAAAGTTTTTAATTGACACTGGATCGGACCTGAGTATTATACCACGAACAGCCATACATCGTTGCCGGCCGCCAACTGCCTTCCGTCTGACGGCTGCTAACAATTCTTCCACCTCAACACATGGCACACAGAGGATGGAGCTTAATCTCGGCCTACGTCGCGCGTACGAGTGGAATTTTACAGTAGCTGACGTCACGGAAGCGATCGTCGGGCTGACCCCCTGGCGCACTACCACCTGCTGCCGGACCTCGCGAACGCACGCTTGGTAGACAGCGTCACTGGCTTAGCAGTCACGCTGATTTTCCGGGGGAAGATACAAAGCTATACTGCGACGTTTCTCGCGGCCGACCTCCGTCCCTTTCTGACGCCGACTTTTAGAAAACAAGCTTTTGATACAGTACATGGATTGTGCCATCCAGGGGTACGCCCGACATTCCGCCGAGTATCGCAACGTTTCGTGTGGCCGGGCATACAAAAAGATTGCCGCGAGTGGGTCCGATCTTGTCTTCAGTGCCAACGCTGCAAGATTAACCGCCATGTACACGCACCGATCGGCGATTTTCCTGATACCACCGCCGGCTTTGCCCACATTCATTTGGATGTAGTCGGACCACTTCCACCTTCGAACGGACAAAGATATCTGTTTACAATGATCGACCGTTTTACACGTTGGCCGGAGGCAGTGCCGGTGGATAATATCACAGCAGACACTTTAGCTTCCGCTTTTGCAATGACTTGGTTGGCAAGATTTGGGTGCCCACTACATATTACCACTGACCGCGGACGGCAATTTGAATCAGACCTGTTCTCACAGCTGGCCAAGTTCTGTGGTTACACCCACCATAAGACCACAAGTTATCACCCAGCAAGCAACGGAATGATCGAACGCTGGCACCGTTGTTTGAAGGCCGCGCTGATGTGCCACAAAGAAATCTGGACAACCGCACTACCAGTGGTCTTGTTAGGCTTACGAACGACTTTCAAACCAGACCTGGGGTCGTCAGCGGCAGAATTGGTTTATGGAGAAACACTGCGCCTTCCTGGTGACTTTGTAGACGCTGACGCCATAGAGGCAGTTGCTACAGGCCAGCCGGATTTCTTGCGACGCTTGAGGGACCATGTGTCAAAGATTCATCCTCCGAAGGCCACACGTCATGGCAAGCCGCCCACTTTCGTGCACCAGGACCTGGAACAATGTCGTCACGTCATGCTCCGCACTGAGGGCGTTAAACCGCCTCTACAAGCTCCTTATTCTGCTCCATATGAAGTGCTACGGCGCAGTGCCCACACGATGGATATCCTAGTGAACGGCAAAACCACGACTGTTGCATTCAATCGCGTTAAACCTGCGCATGTTTTTCCTGACACCCCACTAGCGGCACCTCGTCGTAGGCATCCACCTACCGCTCCCGCTGTTCCAGACACTGACGCCACATCTCCGGCGCCGGCTCTTCAACATCCGCCGCCCAACGCAGCACAACATGCGACTCCTGGCGCTGTTCCTCCTCCTCTGACGCGGACGACCAGTTCTGGACGTCGGGTGCACTTTCCGACGCGGTATCTCGACGCCGACGCTCCGCTTCCGCCCGGGATGCTGATGTAGCGACGCTGCCGCGCGCTAATTCAAGTTCGCCGGTGTGTGTGTGTGTGTGTGTGTGTGTGTGTGTGTGTGTGCGTGTGTGTCAGTGCAGTGCTGTGCGATCGTAATTACTGTACACGACGTCTGTGTAGTTCCGCGCCCAACCTCTAGAGGCGCTGTGTTTTCTAACTTTTATATACGTTCTGTTTATTATTACTATTCCTTGTTTTTGAGTTAATAGGTAGTTCCGTGCCTCCTGGCTTGTGTGGACGAGTACTGTTTTCTCTCCAATAACTACGGAAGTCTTCCCAGGATTAAGGATCCTTCTGTAGAGACCGGAAGCAAATTTTGTAACTCCGATCAGCCCATGCATGCCGGGCGTCGTCAGATACGCGCTCGCAATAAAGTTATTGTTGCTGAACTGAAGGTCTTTATTCTTCTGAAGCACGTTAAGCAAAGGTCGGACAGCCACCAGTTTAGCTGAACCCGACAGCCGCTTTGTCGTAGTTCACGGTTCATGTGACTTTTAGGATGTTGCAAGATTTACGAGAAGCAGCTAAATTAATAATTATCATCATTTCGTTTTGAATAATTCAATGATGCTGGTTGCAAAAGTAGAAATACAAAGTTGCAGTTGATGGCTTAATTTTTTCATAACGTCCAGTACTTAAATTTTAATAAAAGTTCCGTTCATGCTCTTGAGTGACTATTCAGAAATGACTGTTAATTTTGTCTCTTCGAGATTGGTGACCATATTCTCTAGCAAATAATACTGTACGTTTATTCAGGAGGGAAATTCATAGGGTAAGGTTGTACTGTTTCCTACCTCAGTATTAAATACAAATTATGTGGTTTAGTGGCCGTCTCGAAGTCATTAAATTAATGACAAAGGTAAGAAGTGCAGTACACGTGAAAAGTGTGGAAAGTTTGCACTGTGTGTTTGCACAGCAAATTCAAAACCTCATCTTAGCAATAAAGGCATCTAGTTCATTTACTCATGATCTCTAGACATGAAACACGTGTCATTGCGACAAGATGAGCGGCGGCTCTGTCGTCAAGGTGACAGTGATGAGAGCAACGGCAGTTTCGAGTCATGTCTGTGTGATCGTTGCTGCTGTTAGGATGAAGATGTGTAAAACCCTTATAGCCTGTTCCTCGCCATTCACGGTCATCGTGATCAAGTGATACAGTCCCTCAGTCCATGAGAACTGCTGCTTGGTCTAGAATTTAACACAGATTGTGGATGACCAAAAACTTTATGCCATAATCTCTTCTCCTCTTGCTGGCCAAATAATGGTGATGAAAATTTATTCCATTACCAGGATTCGAACACTTACTTTCGAGCAGGGCATTTTCATATATTAATATCCTTAGCTACGAAGCAAGGATGATGGGTAAGAAGTGCTGCCTGATGTTTGCTATGTTGCACAGAAGCCGATAACCTGAAAAAAGCATAGTGAACAACACCTGTGGCCTGACTACAACCAGTACTTTCGGCATAATTTCTTCTTCTTTAATGTACATATCTTATGGCAGGTTTCAACACAAGGCTCCCCATTGCGTCCTGTTCTGAACATCTTCCTTCATCCTCGTCTAATTTCATCCATCATTCCAATTCACATCCTACCTATCATTCCTTCCACTTTTCCCTTTACAGCTTTTTGTTACAGAAAATGCCTGCACAGTGTACGTCCCAGCCAAGATTTTTTCTTCTTCCCTTATTTTGTTCATTACTTCTTCCATCTTAAGTCTGGCAAACCACTTCACCTTAAGCATTCTTCTCCAAAACCACATTAAAAAAACTTTCCAAATATCTTTCTTCTTTCTTTTAAACTCTCTGTGTTTCGCTCCTATATAACATTACCATCCACACGTAGCATTTATTTCATCTTTTCCTTCGCTCCATTGAATTTTTACTATATGTTAGCAGCTGCTCCAACTTTCCAAATGCTCCGTTCTCCATAGACATTCTACTCCATGTATCTTCTATGCAACTTCCACTCCATGTCTTTAAATTTCCCAGGTACAGAAAGGATTTTACTTGTTCTATCTTTCTTCCATTAAGGAATATGTTAACTGGGGCTACCTTCTCGCTTATTCTCATGACTTTTGTCTTTCCTATTTTCATCTCCATTCCATACTCCTTGCTGCTAGTAAGAAGGCAGCGAGAATTTTGGGAAAATAGCTGATATCAGCATTCCTGAAGTTGATGACATCAGCATCAACGCTACTGAAATCAATGACATCATCATGTCCCTCCCTGTGAAGGCCACCCCTCTCCATAAACCATCCATCTGCCCCCACCCACACATCGTGGGAGCGTTCATCGATGCCATCATGCAAGCAGCCAATTGAGTGGAAGCTAGGCCCCCATCCCTCCAGCAATTTTAACTTTTATAGCTCGACTGCAAGAGCGCTGCTTTTTGCTGTTCGTACTTTACCCAGTATGAAGCGCCACCTGCAGCAGCAATCAGATGAGAAGAAGAAGATTACCAATAAGTATTTACTCTGCCCACCTCTAACTGTTACTATAATTCTGTGTGTGGTTGTTTTCGCTATCCGTAGTTTTTATTATTTTTACAGATAAGGAGAAGCAGACATTCTTGCCTGAGCTACGAAAGCAGTAGCAACAGCAGTCATTGTCCACAGGATGTCTTCGTGACTTTTCAGATCTGATCTTCTTCAACTGTGCCAGAGCACAGCGACAGCTAGAACTTGAGGTTCAGCTAGTTGTTAGCAGAATGCTTGATATTTGAGTGAAAATGGATCTAAAGGTGTGAATGTAGGCATAGCACCAACAAAACAGCATACACTTTACTGAAATGATCACTCCAAAGGAATCCTTCGGTTAAAATTGAGGACACAAACATCAAACGAGCACGCATTACGCCCTATCTTGGGCTACACATAGATGAAAATTGAATTTCCACGAACACATAAGGCTAACAACAGACAAAGCAGAAAAAATACTACACAAACTGGTGAGGCTAAATTCAAAACAGTACAGACAACCTCTACCAGTCATACGTACATACCACTGTGCGCTCTTCGAATCAGTACTCAGCTTCGCGGCTAGCACGTGAGCACATAGACTGAACGTAGTCACCAACAAAGCATCCGTCAGACGAGGGCAGAGAAGTGTCTTACTTAGGCTATCTGGAGCCTTCGGTACCACCTCAGCGGATGCACTGTGTGTGGTGCTCGGAATATGCCCCATAGATGTCACGATCAAATACAGAGCTGCAAGGTACTGGTTAAAGGTGGGGAGACTAGATAAGGTGCACACAATAAACGGTGTGCCCATAGAGATGATACGTCACCTTAAAAGTTGGCGTTTGGATACATGGCAAGGTGAGTGGGATGTAAGTGATAAGGGACGTAGACTACACGACTTTCTCCCTGACATAAGGGAGCGGTTGAGAATGAGACATATCGATCCCAGCCGCGGTATGGTACATTTCTTAACCGGACACGGACCTTGTCTGAGGCAGACACCTACATGCACATGCGGGGAAGAAGGTTCCCCAGAACACACTGTCTTTTTCTGCGGGAAACACTCGAACAATAGACATACACTACACTTGGATTACACAGATACAGACATAGATATATACACAGCAATAAGAGACGAAGACCAATGGGCACAATTAAACGCACTGAAAAACAGTGTTTCAAAAACAACACTTGAAGAGTATACGCGGACACGACATTACAGACATGCCTATGTGCAGCGTAACAGCAATCTCCAGAGGATGGACAGCGATACCCACAGTGACAACGAAAATAGTGACAATGAGGAAGAAGAGGAGGAGGAAGCTGAGATGTGACAGTAAATAAGCAAAAGTGCTGGCAATCTAGCAAAGAAAACACCAAATGCTGTACATGGATGGGCACCTAAAGTAGTTAATACATAGGATTAGTAATAAATAGGATAAGCAGCATTATTTATCTACTAATAACCATTTGTGTGTGTGTGTGTGTGTGTGTGTGTGTGTGTGTGTGTGTGTGTGTGTGTGTGACTGGCGGTCAACGGCTCGAAGAAACCACTCCGAAGTATTCACCGTCAGTCACATTTGGTGATGGTACTAACAAATCTCTCATCTATCCTATCTTATTTTTATATTCTTCTTAAAAAACAACAAAATTTTATTTATATTTCAACCTTAAATTATTGTTATTTTGAAAAATATCATTCTTTGTAAATGTTGTAGATAAAACAAAAGGAGAGAAAATTGTAAAAAGATGAAAAACGAAAATTGTAAGATGTACGACCTGTTTTGAACATGAGGTAACAGGTCTATAATTTGGCAATAAATAAAATAGCACCCCGCAGTGACTTGGGTGTGATGACTGAGATAGAGAAAGCTCAGTGTCTTGGTACTAGAGTGCAGTATGTCTGTCGCAAATGGGACTATCTCTGCAGTATTATAGAGTTCATAGAGAGAAAGATACTCACGAAATACAATCCATCACATACTGCTATTAACAGTAGCATGTCAAAGCACGAGGTGTCAATCATCAATATGTGCGGAGCGGTACTACTTCAGCTAAAACCTTAAGGTGCAATCATATACATTAAACGTACAAGTGAGGTGAAATTAAACCACATTTACAATGTTTTACTGATTTCAGCTTGCAGACTGAGCTGCTGGCATCCTTATACTAAAGCTGCATACTGTGACTTTATTGGTAACTTCCATGTGAACAGTGCGCATATAAATCTATTAAGACAATGTATAAATGTCTGTGGTCATCCAAGACAAAAATCAATAAGAATAAAATCTGTGGAAGCTAGATTTACTAAAAGAATGGCTGTGTATGTAATTGCATAGCAATTGTTGCTGTGATTTCGTTTTCAATTTTTTTTAAATTATTGAGGCACTAAAAGTCTCTTCATTATTGTCTTTTATCGTCCGTCCATCTTCATGTAAGGTCGCATTTCTTTGTTACTTGTAATTTTAGTACTAATAATGATGATATTTAAGTTTACTTATGTTTTTATTTGGTAGGTAATTGGTTAAACTCTCTTTACTAACGATGTATTCAGAATCTGTTTATCTTTCAGCTATTTAACTATGTTGCGTAACGATTGTTTTGATGATGTGTCGGAGTTGTGCAGTCAGCACGCCATCATACGCATATTTGCGCTTTCTAAAAGCTCGATAAGCAAAAAATCTGTGGACGCTGGTCAAGGAGCTGCCTTTGGTCAAGCAGGCGTTATTCAACAGTGAAATTCTAAGTTCTCGCGATTTTCAGTACGCTCCTACTGTGGTCACTGTGATGTGTCCCATATCCAAATATTTAGATTTCAGAAGAATTTAAGTTCAGTCATTCCATTACATTCTCATTTATTTCTTTTTTATGGGATACGTTGAATTAGCGACACTGTGACTTGACTGTACATAACTTTTATATACATGATATTTAAACTTTAAAATATTGTTATAATTTTTCTCGTTTTTCGTTTCATGCACTGCAGAAAATAATTTTGTCGAGGTTCAAAGATTAAAAGTCAGATGTGCCACGAAAGAAACCATGGAAAATACTGTAAAGAAACGATATAATGGATAACTGGATGAATCAGAAAATTTTTAACTGTTGGCAATTGCTGTCTGTGCCTGCCGGCCAGAGTGGCCGAGCGGTTCTAGACACTTCAGTCAGGAACCGCACTGCTGCTGCGATCGCAGGTTCGAATCCTGCCTCGGGCATGGATGTGTGTGATGTCCTTAGGTTAGTTAGGTTTAAGTAGTTCGAAGTTCTAGGGGACTGATGACCTTAGAAATTAAGTCCCATAGTGCTGATAGCTATTTGAACCATTTTATTTGTCTGTGCCACATCGTAACAGCAAAAGTAAGAACCACATTGTCTATTGCTTTGGACTGCACGTTGAGTGAAGTTATTTATTACCTATACTCACTCAAACCAAGATTTTACTCAGTAAATTAGAATTTAGAATGTTTATAGTAATTAACCCTTTTGTTCCCCAGGTGCTGTGGACATATACTGTATACATGCACTGCTTGTGTTTCTCTACAGTGCTATGGACCTCTGTATGCGTACTGAGCCGTCGACCTCTCACTGCTGCTGAAGAATTACTCCCATATCTTGGCGAATAAAAAACTTTCGAGTATATATAATACGAAATAAGTGCCTCATTGATCGCTATCACTTAAAAAATACCTCGTTTTCATATCTTGAATCGTTTACTAGAGATAACAGTTATTATGACCACATGACTTACAATGCACAAGGATGCGAATGGGCGTGTCGCATGCGAGCGCCCGTGGGATATAAAATCCATTAACACGAGAAGAAAATGAGATATCGTAGTGTTCTCCAATTTAAATAAAATTTAGATATCTTATCCATTTTAAATAAAATTTAGATATCTTGTCTATATTTCACACGCTGTAATGTTTGAGCTAAAGTCAACCGTACGTAAAGCTTATGCAATGCATTCTATCTATGCAGACGCTTTAAAATTGTGTTCAGTATTTTACTTAATTTGATACAGCGCAGTAGGTGTGATGGATAACATAAAGAATTTAATTTCTTTATTTAGTGAATACATTAGACTGTAAGATGCGCAAAACCCAGATTTTTTCACCTAATAATTTTCGAAAAAGATACGTATTTGATATTGGCCAGTACGTCGTCCCATAGCATAGACACAAGCATTTGGCGACCAGTACAGCCACAACAAAAGCCACTCTCAGCACAGAATGCCGAGAGCATGTCTGTAGAAACTAAAAGGTTAACTTTAACAATAGTGGGAATCCAATTGGTACAAGATAGATGAATTTTCCATCACGAACATGAACACCGCGCAGCAATATTTTGCTGTTTCATTTCACTAATGTCACGTTCCAGAACAATCTCGCTCAGCAATATTAATCATTTGTGTGTTGATAATAATTTGGATTATGTAATTTCACATACATGATTAGTCTTTTTGTGTATTATGGGAGAGGTTGGTAAATTATCTAAAATGGAACCCAAAATGCCTCATGCAGTTGAATTTAATTCGAATAAAGGTGTATTTACTGGATCGGTTATTGGTGGTGTAGACACTTCATCAGATGAAACAGAATCATGTACTGAAAACAAAGTAATCAATCCTGCAGTTAATCCAACCACCAATCATGTACCAGATCCAAATACTGCAATGCTTAGCTGTTTAATGGATATGATGGAAATATCAGCTAAACAAGGTGAATTCTGTATTTAGATTTCCCATCAATTTAAAATCTTAATAACTACCACATCGAATTTAACATTACACAAAAATACCATGTTAAATGACACCAGAAATTTGTCATTACAATGTGACACTTTAACTACCGAAATTACAGCATTAAAAACTGCCTACGAGGCCCTGCCTGGTGTGATGAAACATTTATCTGACTAACAAGCAAAACTCAAAGAGTCTGTCCATAAGCTAGGTTAAGAAATAGAGAATTTATCTGTGGATCAAACTGCTAAGATCAAACTTCCATTTGGCACACAAAGGGAAAATTTTCAGAAAGATTATTCCACATGGATTTCCAGCAGGGAAACTCATATTAATGAAAAATTCAGGACTGCCTTCCACTGTTCAGCAGACAGTTACTGAAGTGTTATCACAAGGGAAACACCCACAGAAATAATTAACGTAGAGTTAAACCAAATGAAAATGCCACTATACAAAGACTTAATGAAGTGGCGAGATAATATCACATCTCAGATTAGTGACGTCCAACAGGAGCTAAAATTACTTGAATGAAAAGTAATTGACTCACCACTCTTTGATGTCAGAGTAGAGGACGAAAATAGTAGCCCTACAGTATATAAAGGAAGTTACAGTAATGACCTGCGTCACAAAGGTATGTCAAAATGTTTAAATGTGTGTGAATTCGTAAGGGACCAAACTGCTGAGCTCATCAGTCCCTAGTCATACACACTACTTTAACTTATGCTAAGAGCAACACACACACCCATGCCTGAGGGAGGATGCGAACTTCCGGTGGGAGGGGCCGCGCAATCCGTGACATGGCACCTCAAAAAAGGTATGTCACCTAATGCTGTATTTTATGGGATATGGGCAACACCACAATTGTCTTCTGTGCTACTGGATGAAAACTTGCTAAAGAATAGGCAATATTACTCTGCATAAAAAAAAGTATTCAACACATTGCATTCACTAAATCATTTAAAGGTGTGCTACCGAGTCACAGAACAATCAATGAAAAATTCACTTCATCACAGGTGTCATTCATGGGGAAGCCACCCTTTGGTCCACCAATACTGCAGAGAGTTGTCAAGATTATATGCAGTTTGAGCTAGTCTTCGTAGCTAATACTGGTTTTGGGGTGTCCAGAAAGGAGTGTCTGTTGCAAGGAAGGATTTGCATGGTGATAATTAGTAAAGAGCAAGACAAGGGTGCAGTGATACCCAAATCCTACAGACCAATTTGTCTTTTGAGCATTCTCGGCAAGACGTTCCAAACACTATTATGCAAGAGATTACAAGATCATAGTCTGCTACACAGAATGAGCCCTAACGAGTACAGGTTTAGAAGAGGCAAGTCAACTGATGATGTAATTAATAAGGCTATTTCACTAGTGACAGATATTCATTTTTGGTACACTCTAGTGATTATCATTGATATTGATAGTATTTTTGATAACCCATGGTGGCTGACTTTCTTTGGTCGTCTTAGGGAGTTGGAGTGTCTAAAAGTGCTGTACAGCTGCCTGAGAAATTATTGCCATGGGAGACATGCTTCTTTAATACGCCCAGGAAAGAAAATACAAAGACAATATCAAAAGGCTGTTCACAAGGCTCAGTCAGTGGTCAAGAGGTTTGGGATGTAGCACTGGAGCCCATACTACAGATGTTTCATAACAGCGGTGACAAAAGTGAAATGGTAGCATTTGCAGATGTTGTGCTCTTCATTGTAAGTAGTGACTTCAGAAGAATTACAAAAGACAAATATAATGCATTGCACCATAAACCTGCGGGCTGGTATCAAAGTATAAATTGCCACTAGCACCTCACTGAACAATGTACCTCCTGCTCAAAGGGAACCTAGCAACATACCCTAAAATAAAATTACATGATGTAATGATTAGAAGTGTAGTAACTAGAAATCTAGGACTATTTCTGGATGAATGTACTAACTTTAGTCATCATATAGAGGAAACAGGCAGAAATGGTACAGAAGTAATCAATACAGTTATAACTTTTGCAAGCGGCCAATATCTACTTCTCTTGAAAACAACCAGAGCATGCTACCAATCTACATTAGTATCAGTTGTAGGATATGGTGTGAGCATTTGCGCTCAAAGACTACAGCTGGTGAAATCAGCATCATTAGAGGGAAGAGTTTAATGAGGAGTGCTACTAAGGTTAGCATGCACCCACTACACTATGCTGAATGATGCTTTGTTAGTAATTCTAGGAATATGTCACTGGACTTGAAAATTAGCAAAAGGGGAACCCTTTATTGTTTAAGGAAAGGCTTGCAACTGAGGCTAATGTAAGAAAGTTAATAAGAGATCACAAATTACAACTGTGGCAAAATGAATGGGACTTCTCAAGGGCAGGTGGGCGAACATACAAATTTCCCCTTAACATCAGAGAGATTGATGCATTACCTGACTGGCAATGACCTGTATGCTATGTACCTATAGAAAATCAAGAGACATATGTATGATAGCTGCAACTGTGGCAGTCCAGAACATACACTGCAGGACTGTACATTCTACAAAGATGTGACAGTCCCTAAAAGTCATCAGGCATTAAAGATGTAGGATCCTAACACAGTACCACAGAGTGAGTCAGTATGGTTCATCTTGGACAGTACTGCGGGTGCAGTATCCAGGAAGTCCAAGGAAAACTTCATGAGTCATTCAACCACATTTCAGCATGCTGCCATCCCAGCAAGACAACATACTCTGCAGATGGGGAGACAAGAACTAAGGTCAGCAACCACTGAATGAAATAGTTTATCAAGAATTTACATTGCTTTGATGGAAGTGATCATGGAAGTGTGAACTTTAAGACATAACAGTCATGGTGAAATTGATTCTTATAGTGGAAATGCTGCTGACATGCTGCCCAATGCCCAAGGTATCCAGCAGTCACTAGCTGTTGACTGGAACAGTATGAGGACAAATCCAGTAGCAGAAACAACCATCAAAAACAGAAGAGATTCTGATATGTTAACAGTGGTGTTATTAATTGTGTAACTAGTTAAGGGTTTCATTGTAATTTTGTAGTAGTAGACATAGCTGTAAAATTTTAAAAAAAATAAGCATCTAAATAAATAGTTAATCTATAAATTATTATAATCCAGTTTTTAGTAGCAGACATAGCTGTAAAATTTTAAAAAAATAAGCATCATAAATAAATAGTTACTCTATAAATTATTAATCCAAGAAAATGTGATTTGTATGACCTATTTTATCTTTTCAGATAATTAGACGGGGTATTATGAAAAGTACCTAAATAAAACAAAATACTAAGGATAATTCTGTTTCTAATAAGGACATTCTAAGAATATTAAAGGTTAAACTGCCACTGGATCTCAGGGACAAACCGGTGCTGGATTCACTTGGGCATATACAACGAGATTTAAAATGAAACGGTCATAACAACAATAGTGCAGCAAGATCCTCTTCACCACGTACCCTATGGTACAACCACGGTGAGACAAGAGAGAATCAGGTAAATATATTATGCAGGTGAGGCTGCATCCCACAAATAATGCACAGCAGGTTCATCACAGACCACCAAACTCAAATAAAAAAAAAAAAAAAAACAAGTAATAGGCACTGCTTCAACCATAATAACAATCACGGCAACAATAGGTGGAATTTCCAAATGGAAAATGATGACCAACCATCCATGCATAATAATAATAATAATATGCATGAAGTCCCCATACAAAACCATATTTTTGAAGATGATTGGTGGGCATAAAAGCCCACTGTGAAAATTGCTGAAGAGGCAGAAGAGCCAGAACCTGCAAATTCATAGTCAACAAATTATTTTCAGCCACATTGTGTCCTCAAATAATGGCTGTGAGATGGACCGGGGACAATGTGGGTAATAAAGTAAATCTGTTATGTTATGGCAATGACACAGACATCAATGAGGAACTAACTACAGACTATTTTAAATGTCGTATTCAGAATGAAAAGGCTGTCCAAGTCTCTGTACATGCCATAGTGGGAAAGATACCAACTATGGCCATAACAAACACAGGTCATATGGTGAGTATTATGTTGTACAGTTTGTTTAATAAGATTCATGAGGTTACTAAAGTACCCATGTACCCAGTAGAAAATCATAGGAGCTAATGATGTTAAATCTTGCAAATGCAGGTGGAAGTTAAAATAAGAAATGGGGTGATAAAATGCCCATTCTTAGTTGATGTGAAATGATAGTAGAATGCTTTGTTGGCATTGACTTCCTACAAGAGAAGGATGCTATAATTTATTTCTCTATACGTCGAAGGTTTTTAAAAGTCAATGGCCAAAAGATTGTGGTAGAGTTAATAAAAACAAAAACAGAGCATAGTAAATACTTCCAGGGCTTAAGGGTAAAGCTACTTACGAAAAGGACAACATACATGAATAGTACATCCACACATCGTAGTCTGGTTGAAAATATTGAAGACCAAGTAAAAGTAAAATCATACATTCTGCTACTATTGCCTCATTGTAACGAGCAGAATTAAAAGAATTACTACTTACATTTGTATATGTATTCGGAAACAAGCCTGATATTATCAACAAATATCAGTATCAAATGGAAGTTCACTCCCACAAGATCTATCGTTGTAACACTTACTCTACCCTGTGGATAAAGAAAGCAGCACTCATTAATTAGGTAAGGTAAACAAACTATGTTGAAGTGTATGCTACCAAATGTATTTTAGTAGGTATGATCATTAAAAGAATAGTAAACAGTTATTTTAGTTTACATTTAGTTAGAACAGCACAGTGTCGGTTGAACCATCAGCGAGAGCAGCACCACTAGTTCCTGCTACTAATAAGGTGAGTGCACCATTCATTTGTTGCATATTTTTATGAGCTTCAAACAGGAATGACTTATTTTCAGTTATCTGTGTAGTTACTAGTTTATTTTTATAATTTCTTGCGTGTTCGAGTCCTTACTAGGCACAACCTTTTATTTCAATAACAGTGCAGTGTACGGTACCGCCGTTGCTATCGACCATTGTATCGACCCTCATATAGCACAGGCTTTTGTTTGCTTAGTTAGAACAGCTCAGTGTCAGTTAGACCGTCAGCGAGAATGGCACCGCTAGTTCCTGCTACTAATAAGGCAAGTACACCATTTGTTTGTTGCATATTTTTACGAGCTTCAAACAAGAGCGACTGCAGTAATGGATAGGAACTGTGATTGTTGTGTACAGATGCGAGCTGAGCTGGCGACCCTTCGCTCACAGCTTCAGGTTGCATTGGCTTCTGTCACACAGCTTGAGGCCGCTGCCAAGGGACGTCACTATGGGGGATCGGATGCAAGGGACATCAAGCACGTCCCACATGTTCTCCGGTAGGTCCACTGCTGTGACTGCCCCGGGTACTGCCTGCACTGAGGTTGACCCCTCACCCTTTGTCGAGTGGGAGATCATTCCAAAGTCTGGCAGGCAGCGAAAAACTTTCCGAGGGGCTGATCGGAGGGCCACTCCGGTTTGTTTGACGAACAGATTTCGGGCGTTATGTGTGGGTGACAATGTCTCTGAGCTAGATGCAGTCATCCATCCTGTCCAGAGGAAGCTTCTCAGCCCACAAGGTCTGGGCATTCACAGAGGGTGGGTTTGCTGGTAGCTCCAGCGTTAGGTGCATAATGGGGCCCCTTAGGAACATGGCTGCCAAGGAGGGGAAGGAAGCCAGTGTACACTCCGTGTGCATTCCAAAGGGAGTCATTCTGGATGTGGAAAGGGTGCTTCTGGATGCCATGAAGAGTACAGGGTGCAGCCAATTGCAGGTGGTGGCTCATGTCAGTACCAATGATGTGTGTTGCTTTGTATTGGAGCAGATTCTGTCTAGTTTTGGGCTGCTAGCGGAAATGGTAAAGACTACCAGTCTTGCTTCCGAGATTAAGACGGAGCTCACCATCTGCAGCATCATTGATAGAACCGACTGTGGTCCTTTGGTGCAGAGCCGAGTGGAGGGTCTGAATCAGAGGCTCAGGCGGTTCTGTGGCCATGTAGGCTGCAGATTCCTTGACTTGCACCATTGTGTGGTGGGTTTCCGGGTTCTGCTTAATAGGTCAGGAGTTCACTAGACGCAGGAGGTGACTAAACAGGTAGTGGGGGCTGTGCGGAAGGGACTGGGCAGTTTTTTAGGTTAGAGGGTCTCAGGGAACCACAGAAGAGACATCCGTCTAAAAGTAGGCAGGTAAAATACAGTAAGGTAGTTGTATAAACTTTTGGTATTGTAAATTGTCGTAGCTGTGTTGGGAAAGAACCAGAGCTCCAAGCCCTAATTGAAAGCACTGAAGCTCAAATATTTGTGGGTACAGAGAGCTGGCTAAAGCCAGAAATAATTTCAACCAAAATTTTTTCAAATGATCTAACGGTGTTTAGAAAGAATAGATTAAATACAGTTAGTGGTGGAATATTTATTGTTGTCAGAAATAGTTTGCCTTGTAGTGAAATTGAAGTAGATAGTTCGTGTGAAATAGTATGGGTAGAGGTTATACCTGACAATCGGACTAACCTATTAATTGGATCGTTTTACCAACCCCCCGACTCAGAAGATATATTTGGTGAACAGTTCAAAGACAACTTGTCTCATTTCAAAAAAGTACCCCGCTCATACAATTATAGTCAGTGGTGACTTCAATCTACCCTCGATATGCTGGAAAAATTATATGTTTTAAGCTGGTGGCAGGTATGAAATGTCATTCGAAATTGTACTGAATGCTTACTCAGAAAATTATTTTGAACAATTAGTTCTTAAGCCCACTTGAAGTCTAAATGGTTGCAAAAGCATACTTGACCTTTTAGCAACAAATAATCCTGGACAAATAGTGAGTGTTGTGATGAGTACAGGGATTAGCAACCACAAGGCAGTTGCTGCTAGGCTGAATACCATAACACCTACAACCATCAAAAAGAAAAGAAAAGTATATCTATTTAAAAAAGCTGGTAAAAATGCTCTTAACTCCTTTTTAAGAGACTGTCTTCACTTCTTCTGATCTGATCATTTAAGTGTAGAAAATTTGTGGAATGTTTTCAAAGAGATAGTATCAACAGCAATTGAGAGATATATGCCACATAAATTAATAAGTGATGGTACTGATCCCCCATGGTACACAAAACGTGTCACATCATTGTTGCAGAAACAACGAAAAAAGCATGCCAAATTTAAAAGAATGCAAAATCACCAAGATTGGCAAAGTTTTACAGAAGTTCAAAATATGGCACGTACTTCAGTGTGAGATGCTTTTAATAATTTCCACGACGAAATTCTGTCTCAAAATCTGGCAGAAAACCCAAAGAGATTCTGGTCATACATAAAGCACACCAGTGGCAAGACGCAATCAATACCTTCACTGCGCGATAACAACAGTGAAGTCACTGATGACAGAGCCACTAAAGCAGAGTTATTAAACATGGGTTTCCAAAACCTCTTCACCAAAGAAGGTGAAGTATATGTTCCTGAATTCCAATCAAGAACAACTGCCAAGATGAGAAACATAGAAGTAGATATCCTCGGTGTAACAAAGCAGCTTAAATCACTTAACAAAGGCAAGGCCTCCGATCCAGATTGTATACCAGTCAGGTTCCTCTCAGAGTATGCTGATAAAGTAGCTCCATATTTATCAATTATATACAACCACTGGCTCACAGTAATATCTGTACCTAAAGGCTGGAAAATTGCTCAAGTCACACCAATACCCAAAAAGGGAAGTAGGAGTAATCTGCTGAATTACAGGCCTATATCACTAACATCGATTTGCAGTAGGGTTTTAGAACATATACTGTATTCAAACATTATGAAGTACCTCAAATAAAATTATTTATTGACTCATAGTCAGCACGGATTCAGAAAATATCATTCTTGTGAAACACAACTAGCTCTTTATACTCATGAAGTAATAAGTGCTATCGACAAGGGACGTCAAATTGATTCCATATTTTTAGATTTCCAGAAGGCTTTTGACACTGTTCTTCACAAGCATCTTCTAATCAAACTGCGTGCCTACAGAGTATCACCTCAGTTGTGCGACTGGATTCATGATTTCCTGTCAGAAATCTCACAGTTTGTAGTAATAGATGGAAAGTCATTGAGTAAAACAGAAGTAATATCCGGCGTTCCCCAAGGAAGTGTTATAGGCCCTCTATTGTTCCTGATCTATATTAACAACATAGAAGAGAATCTAAGTTGCTGTCTTAGATTGTTTGCAGATGATGCTGTCATTTATTGTCTTGTAAAGTCATCAGATGATCAAAACGAATTGCAAAATTATTTAGATAAGATATCTGTATGGTGCGAAAAGTGGCAATTGACCCTGAATAAAGAAAAGTGTGAAGTTATTCACATGAGTACTAAAAGAAATCAGCTAAATTTTGATTACGCGATAAGTCACTCAAATCTGAAGGCTGTAAATTCAGCTAAATACTTAAGGATTACAATTACAAATAACCTAAATTGGAATGATCACATAGATAATATTGTGAGTAGAGCAAACCAAAGACTGTGATTCACTGACAGAACACTTAGAAGGTGCAACAGGTCTACTAAAGAGACTGCCTACACCACACTTGTCAGCCCTATTCTGGAGTATTGCTGTGTGGTGTGGGATCCGCATCAGGTGGGATCGATGGATGACATTGAAAAAGTACAAAGAAGGGCAGCTCATTTTGTATTATCATGAAATAAGGGGGATAGTGTCACAGACATGATATGTGAATTGGAATGGCAATCATTAAAACAAAGGCATTTTTTAGTGCATTGGGATCTTCTCACGAAATTTCAATCACTAGTTTTCTACTCCGATTGCGAAAACATTCTGTTGGCACCCACCTACATAGGGAGAAATGATCATCATGATAAAATGAGAGAAATAAGGGCTCGCACCAAAAAATTTAAGTGCTCATTTTTCCCATGTGCCATTCGAGAGTGGAATGGTAGAGAGACAGCTTGAAGGTGGCTCATTGAACTCTCTGCCAGGCACTTTATTGTGAATAGCAGAGTAATCACGTAGATGTAGATGTTATTTGCCAACAGTTGGCAAGCCTGCTACCCTGCTGTCAGATAATACTAGATTTCACTTGTCAGACATGGAAAACATCTTCACATGAATATGGCATTAAGCAGATACTATGTTTCCACCCTGAGGGAAATTCCACAACAGCTGTCTTTTGAGAATTTAACAGATTCATCAGAACCTATGCACACAATAATCAAGCAAAGAGTATACAATATTTATACCTAATTGAAGAGGTGGCAAACTATTTGCTACTGTACAACACACACTTCACTCCAGCTAAACTTGTAAGTAGGATGAAAGAGAAGAATGAATGGCCAAATCCACTCATATGTTTACAGAGATAAGAGTTTTCCAGGGAAGAGGAAGTAAGAAAAGTCTTACTCTCTCTGACCAAGCAGGCATGCCTGAGAAAGGTCTGCTATGATAAAATATTGGGTAGGAGGATATATTCTGTTAAAGATTCACCTAAAATCTTCACTTCTTCACTAAATAAACTGTAAATGGCAACTTTCATACACAGGTCTTTATAAGACAGTGAGGATTCCACACAAGGGAAGTTATCTCTTAGCTTGTCCTAAAACCAACAAAATTAAGGGACTGTTTACCCACTAGGAGCTTAAGAAACATTTGTATGTAAGATTGGTCATATTTATAATATAAATAATATTTTATGGTTAAATATAATTGTAATCTCTGATTAGTTTAAGCAGTGGTCTCATTAGATACCTAGGTGGCACATGTAAGAAAAATATCTGTATGGTCTGATGAAGTACTATGAGATTAATACTATCAGTGCTTGGGCATTCATTGGCAGAAGTAAAACAATTTAGTCAGTAATATTTAGGTGATGTTTGTCCTTATTTACTAATTATATAGGATACTAAAATATTGATTGCTGTAATATAAGTGGTGAGCAAGTAGTTGATATAAAAAGAATAAAGCAAAAGACACTGTAATGTTAGTTTGGATGCTGCTTGGATACATCACCACTGCACAGGCACTCCTTCTAGGCTTCAATCATAAGAGACCATAGGCACAATGTACATCCTTGCCTGCCTTCAGGTAGCACCTGCATCTATAAGGCAAGCATACATTTTTGAACTGAGCCCCACAGACTCCACAATCTGCAAGCCATTTGCCTCATCTTTGTACATGCCAATGAACTTCTTGTTCTAACGCACTATTGTCCACATATCCAGACATGTTGAATTCCTGGGACTGTACCTGATTACTTTATAGGAACCACAGCCTTTTACCCAGTAGATTAAACTGTCTGCATCCAAATAAAGTAACTTGGGACCAGTGAAATTTAGTTTAGGAAACTCATAGTGGAATCAGTACATGCGGAGTTTGGAGAGATCCAGAATACACATGCCAATATAGAGAAGCATCATGAATTCCAGTGAAATCTTATTTATCTTCACAGTAACTAGCCCTTCATTGAATATTGTAGTTTACTTAAAATTTGGCCTGGCAGTGTAAGCTCTAGCATCATAACACCGATAACAATAGTAAACTAAGAATTTATGGTATTTTTTAATGTTCTCCATGGTTTTTCTGAAAACTGAATTATTCATTAATTGATAAAAATATTTTACAAAATCACACATCAGAAGATCCCTCTTTTCACTATTAACATCAATTTATGACTTCAGCCAAGGTTGCTGTTTGAAGGAGTTTCCATGAATGATTCTAGTAAATTGCATCCCCAACCTGAGACATTGCTGGAAGCACATTCTACACTATAGAGTGTGTAGAATGTACCTCTGCTTATTCCCCAGTGTTATCATTGACTTGGGGACTGAGCCATTTCATGGGACTAGGTACTTAGACAGGGCATCATAAAACTAATGGGATATTCCATGTCTGCCTCTTGGATGTATACCACACCAGCATCCGTAGCCACACAATGGATCTTTTTTCCACTCTGCTGATTTTCTAGTTGGATAGTCATCAGAACCCTCCAAATGGCAGAGTTTGTTGTATGACATACCCATAGAGATTGTTTACATCCAAGTAAATCATCAGATGGTCTGCACCCCTTCCTCACCCATTGGCCTTGGCATTCCTGTGCATGAACGGACAAACTCACTGAAAATCCCACGTTCAGAAAAATGCACCTTATCAATATCATTCAAGAGTTTAATGTTCTTATGTGTCTTTTTAATACTGCATCTGATGAAAGTGGTGTAATGAAGACAGAATTCGGAGTGTATATGCCCAGGCATGCACTCTGAAATTTCTCAGAAATGTTTCTGTACAAGTGTACATCTGTCTCCATGAACAGTTTAGCATATCCCTCTAAATGAGAGATGTTGAACTCTTGCCAAACATTCACCATGTGCCTCTACTCCTCATCCATTGTGGCAGCACCTGTGAGTTTAGCAGTGAATGTGGTTATTTTGAGCATTGTGGTTTTCTGTAGTCTCTCCATTGAACCCAAGTATTTGTATGGAAAGATCCACTTCTTCAGCATAAGCTGAAACATTGCATTATCAGGATACATGACTCTGGTAATATACATATTCTCCTGACACAATGCCTAAGCAATTTTCTGAACAGGTGCATGCATCAATCCAGGAAGTAGATTGCTCTTCATGGCATGATTCATTTGGATTATGAAATGTAGTTTTCTACATTGTCAGGTATGTCAATGGCCGTATCATCCTCCAACCAAAAATCACCGAAGTACTCAACAAGAAAGTGTCCATCATATAGGTATGTGATACAGCAGTCTGCATTTCCAGCTGCATGCATTGTGAGCTGCACCAGAGAATTTACCCATTAGATGACAATGATACCTACAAGTTGATACACAGCTGCATACAGTATATGTCATTCTGTAAAAGTGGTGTGAGATACTTGGGGTCACCTTCTCGGCTGTATAGTATCAACTCTTCTGCTGTATATGCTTGTGGAGTTCTTGTGTAGAATTTGAGGTATACCACTTTTGCAAGCCATTGTCCATTAACTGTGATTAGTCTGTGGCAGTTCGATACATTGATCTGTGTGAACTCTCTTTATGATGATCTTCAAACTCACTTGATATCTAGTTTTGTTCTGTATTGTTATGTTTTGTTATCACAAAGTGAATAAAGTACATAATTTTGATAAAGTGGTGATATATATTATTATTTCACTGTAACATCATTACATGCCACACTGGTGATCCCTTGTTGCACGTTTTCTGTAAATCCAGCGATTTGGACAATTTCTGCAATCAAAATACTGCAGGGCAATGTGGCCTACAATAGCAACAACTGTTACAACACTGCAACCGACTCTGTCCATCAGTTCTACGACTACATGTACATCTTCTGCTTCAATTTGCCACCATTGTACTTTGAATTGTGTGAAAATAGAAAACTGTGACCAATTTTCATCAGCATTGTCACAACTTGCTCAACAAAGTGCACAGACAGTGGACATCACTGCACATTCTCTTACACCCTGTGAACATTTTCCAGGACAATTTACTCTTTACACCACTCCGTCGACAAGTTTCTGTGCATGCGATAAAGCTGCTGTGTCACAAAATGCATTTGTTACCCTTTCTGAATCTAACCTAGAAATGATGCTCTCAACTCTGCACAATGGTACCATATTGCCGGCAGATTCACGTAACCTTGAATTCGATGATAAACTCCACGTGTCCAGTTCATTGCAAGAACAATGGTGCTTGAATAGTGACCTTTTATTGATTATCAATGTGAGTTTTGCCACTGTGCCATCTTGTGCTCCTGTATCAAGTGTTCCCAGTGCAACAGAACTAGTAAACAAACCTCCACAGTGTTCTGTGTCCTGCATACCGAATCTCTTGGCCACAACCATTTCAACTGTGCTGTTTGCCCCTGCAACCATGTCTGCCATGCCAGGTTATATGTATGAGCATCAAGAACAATGTAAAATTGAGCATCCAGATACTCCGTAGGCCACTGCAACATTGTCTGTGTTCACCTCTCTGCTCCTGCCTGTTCTTTCAGGACGTTTACCACAACTATCTTCACTTAACAAGAATAGCTCAAAGACATGTTTTGCTCTTATGGACAGCATCCTTAACATCCACTGAGTCTTATCCAATCAAGCACAGTTCGTATCTTTGATTGCAGCTCCATGAGCTCATCCTTGTGACACCAATGAGGGACCGCTATGAACACACAAAATCTATTATTCTCAAGCATTTGTCAATAACTCCACAAGAAGTAATTAACGACATAGTGTATGGCATATCACTCGGTGAGCTCACACCATCGCAGTTATGGTGAAAGGTCAGAGGATTTATTGATCCCTCCTTCCTGTCTGATGCTGCTTTGTGGTCACTATGGATAGTGAAAATACCAGATGCTCTCCATCTGCAACTTTTATCATCTGCCACTGACCCACTAGAGATACACCTACAACTAGCAGACAATGCCTATAAAATCATAAGACATCGACAACTCATTGCAACGCAGAGTTCTTCACCAACAGTTGGCAATACTGCACACATCCCAGCATATACTTTTGCACAAGGCTGCACAAGGTCATTCCAATCAACAACTTCAGTCAAGGTGTTACTTCGTGACCGTGGCAGTAAACTGGTCACCCCCTCGGTGCCTCTTTACCCAGGCCTCCCTCCCTGCCTCAGCTGATTCTGGTGCTGCAACTACAGATGTCGCACACTGTCTGCAGTCACATCCCGTATATCCACTGTGTTGGTTATACTGATGCACACAACCTCACTCTGGGTACCAGCACCAACTAGTTAGGCACTCATAGAGCTACCATCACCATTAGCTGCATGAGGTGTCACATCCAAATCATGTCACAATTGCATCAGAAGGCTGCCTCAACATCTGGTGCATTATTACCTGTACACCATTTACAAACAAACTGCTCGCTCCTCTGTTGCAGACAACAAATATCTATGCACACCAGAGGCCTTAAAAGTGTGCCCCACTAACATACAGCACCCAACTGACATAAATGTCAAATTCTCCAACAGTGTCTTTCTCATGAACCAGCCATGGAATTCTCAGTGTTGTGATCTCACACATCAATGCTGTTGACACAACTGACAGTACTCTGCACTTCCCATAGAGGGAGAGGGCAGGGGGGGGGGGGGGGGGCTCTATGGGAACATCAAGAGCTTTGAGACTTCAAAACCTCAATCTCTCTGATATCCCATGGAGAGGATCTTTGAGATGAAAAGAAATAGAGACTAGCAGTGTGTTCTTGACATTATAACAGTGTGGAAGCTCTGTGAATTCACTGTACACAGTAAAATGGTTCATGTATAACCATGTCATACATAATTCATCAGTGGTTCTAGTATGACTTAGTACCATACTTCCACAGGTTGTCACTTTTCTCTATAGAAACTTCTTTGGTTCAGTTCAGTAGTGATGTTTGTTGTGCTTTAATGGTTCTGAAGTATTCTCAGTGAGCTTGATACTATGCTGAGAAGACTACTCAAATGCATCTTTGCAAAGAAAACTGTGATGTTGTCTGGTAGTTGGTTACACCATATTAGTGAGGAGCATTTGGGGTTATTAGTACTGCTTGTACTTTCAACTCTGGAGAGAATCTTTCATTGAGCTACAAACTAAATCTAGGCAGCACCACACAGCATCAGTAAACAGTAATTTCATTTTTCCTGTTGTAGAATGTTTTGACAATTTGCCCTGAACTACCAAGATAGTTGTGATGTATTGGCTTTATCAAGCAGTCTCTTCAGTTTAGTGTTGAGCTCACTGAATATTTCTCTGGTCTTATCACGCTTTCAAGTGCATTTGTGTTTAACATACATTTAAATTCATCTGGTAGCTTTTTGAGCAGTTTCACTCCCATACTATGGTGCTGGCCAAGTATTTATTTACAGCTGTGTCTGAGATTTTGTACATTTGGAATTTATTTTTTACTTAAAAATCTTATTTGTTTACAACTTTTGAAATAATATAATTGGCAATAATAATGAAGAGCTTTACTGACATGAGAGAGAGCCGTGAAGAGCTGGACCTTCAAAAAGCAGCTCACACTAAGGTCCATGCCCACAACGTGCAGTGCCTGTCCTCGTGCTTTGTTTACGGTCACGGCATAACATAAGCTCGTAGGGAATTATAAGCATTTAAATCAGAATGATAATTTGTTGCAAATAAGCAAGATTTAGGAAATAAAACTTACTTGCTTCTGCCACTTTTCATTAGAACTTCCATTTCTATGATGTTTCCTGGGAAAGAAGTAACTGTAAGTGCTTATGAGTGAAGGATTCTGAGGGGCAAGATAATATGTGACATTCTCGATCAGAGTTACTTCACGTCTCACTTTCAGAAGGAGTTTCCAAAGAGTGAATTAAAGCCTGATGTTCTAAAGCTGCAGCCAGTCTCTCACTCCGCAGTCCGCATTGGCTTCTTTAGACCACACAGTCCTCAGTCTTCTAACCATGTTGGTGTATTCACAAAGACCCAAGCATTCTTACTTGTTTTTATTGATACACAAAACAAAATCAAAATGTAATAAGTAGGCACCCAAGTCACAAAGCAAACTTAATAAATTGGTTTTATCTAGCAAAGAATAGAAATAATATCTATTGAAAGATGAAAAGCAACGTTGTTATATTTTTAATGCACAAATCAAAATCAGTAAATTCATATATCCCAGCCAAATGAATGCAGTATTACTTTGTGTTCATAAAATTAAGAGTGTAGATCTGAATTCTGTCACTGACATAAATTTCTGAAAATACGTCTGTCACTAAGTTAAAAAAACAAACACTGCCCTCTATTGGTTCTTTGGTGTACTACAAAACTAGCACCATCCTTTATTAGTTCTCTACACCATGATGATTAAAATATCCTAACTATTGAGCTGAGCAGACAATTTTAGATAAAACTTTAAATTCAATATCATTTTTGTATGTGTTTTCAATGATAGTGACTATGTGTTGCCCTGAGCTATGCTCAAGTTAACTCTGAAAACTCCACAAAAATTCATCTAGTGTATTCACCATTAGCATGCTCAAACAGACGGATGTTATACATTTTGTGTTATGATTAATATAGATAGGTAGCGTGTATCTTTCTGACATAAAATTATATTATCTGATATGACATACATGTTTCCTTCTAATCTTATATTTTGTTTTGCATATGTTACAATATTTCCTCGTATGACTATCATTACCAGTTCTATTATTTTAAATATGCCGTAAACTGGGGTTTTTTAGCCCAGTTTTTGCCTGTCTTTTTATATGTGATAAAAAAAAAGAATAGTGACAGAGGGAAAACTTCAAACACATTTTCTTTGTATTGTCAAAGACTTATGCCATCAACTAAAAATGATACTAACCAAACCACACTACGTGATCAAATGTATCTGGACAACTGGCTGAAAATGACTTACACGTTCGTGGGGCCCTCCATCAGTAATGCTGGAATTCAATATGGTGTTGGCCCACCCTTAGCCTTGATGACAGCTTCCACACTCACAGGCATACATTCAATTAGGTGCTAGAAGATTTCTTAGGGAATGGCAGCCCATTCTTCACTGAGTGCTGCACTGAGGAGAGGTAGTGATGTCAGTCAGCGAGGCCTGGCATGAAATCGGTGTTCCAAAACATCCCAAAGGTGTACTACAGGATTCAAGTCAGGACTCTGTGCAGGCCAGTCCATCACAATGATGTTATTGTCGTGCAACCACGTTGCCACAGGCCGTGCATTATGAACAGGTGCTCAATTGTGTTGAAAGATGCAATCACCATCCCCAAACTGCTCTTCAACAGTGGAAAGCAAGAAGGTGCTTAAAACATCAATGCAGACCTGTGCTGTGATAGTTCCATGCAAAACAACAAGGGGTGCAAGCCCCCTCCATGAAAAACACGACCACACCATAACACTACCACCTCCGAATTTTCCTGTTGGCTCTACACACAATGATAGATGATGTTCACAGAGCATTCCCATACATACACCTTGCCATCAGGTCACCACATTGTGTACTGTGATTCATCACTTCACACAATGTTTCTCTACTGTTCAGTCATCCAATGTTTATGCTCCTTACACCAAGCGAGGCATCGTTTGGCATTTATCGGCATGATGTGTGGCTTACGAGCAGCCGCTCGACCATGAAATCCAAGTTTTCTCATTTCCCGCCTAACTGTCATAGTACTTGCAGTGGATCCTCATGCAGTTTGGAATTCCTGTGTGATGATCTGGATAGATGTCTGCCTATTACACATTACAACCCTCTTCAACTGTCAGCGGTCTCGGTCAGTCAACAGACGAGGTCAGCCTGTACGCTTTTGTTCTGTACGTGTTTCTTAACATTTCCACTTTACTTTGGAAACAGTGGACCTAGGGACACCCAATCACCTGCCCACATTCAAAGTCCGTGAGTACTGCAGAGCACCGCATCCTCCTGTCTCATGATGTCTAATGACTACTGAGGTTGCTGATATTGAGTACCTGGTACTAGGTGACAGCACTATGCACCCAATATGAAAAATATATGGTTTTTTGGGTGTCCAGATACTTTTGATCACATAGTGTATATGTCACACCTGTTGCTCTGATACCAAATAACAAAAGTGGCCCAACATTATCTGCACTTGTGGCTACTTTCACCCACGTGATCATTTCTTCATTAAAAAAGTGGTAATATATTGTTTGGACAGAGCAAGGGCAATGTATATCTCTACAGTAGATTTTAAGACCATGATGGAGAAATAAAACATTCAATTTTGAAGGCAAGAGAAGGAAATATTGAACTTTATTCAGAAAGTAATGCAGAAAGTATACAAGTGACAATATTTCAGCAATTGATTAATTCATTTTCAAGTTACATGTTACGAAGAGAACATATCATACATTAAGGATGTTGGACAGTATGCACATGAGACTTATTTACACAAATAACTGAAGCTCTGGAACCTGTACCTGAAAATAGCTATGTTTGGTTAATCTTGGTGGACTGATGATTATTATCAAATCCTTCCAAGGATAAAGCAATTTACCTTTTGTTCAAGTCATTTGTAGTAGGACCTTGTCTTCTTGACTTTTCACTTTTTCAGTTTAGCACACTCATCACTCACCACAGTCATAATTCTGGGATATGCTTCTTTGTCATATGAGGCTGCAGTGTATTACACAACTGCTAATTTATGTTTCAACATTTCATGTTGGTGGACATCATCTTACATACTAGAGAAACTTTCAGAATCACCACTTCATCTTCATTTTGGGGTTACTTTGTATTTTGCCAAAATGTGCACCATTTTGCACAAGCATTAAATATACTGCTTGAATTGTATTTCAAACCCAACAGTTTCTCACCTAATTACCTAATACTGACAGAATTCAAAATTGCACTAACTTCATGTTTAACTTAATTGACATGAACCCTCCTGGCAGAAGTTACTGGAATGTAACTGTGGTTGAGATATTTGTGATCAACACTGAGTCCAGTGCTTCCAACAAAATATCACTACATGAAAATTACATGTTTTTATCATTCTTTACACATTATGAATGCGTACTGCCTTGTTTACTCTATGCTAATGATGTAATTTTCATGGAAAAATTTAAAGTTCTTTCCAAATGGAAGCCTAAGTTACCTGCAAAGGGCCAATGTAATCCAAGCTTGTGATACATAAGTGTGTCCATATCATGCATAAATCATAATGGTATAACTGGTAGTGGTTTAATCATTAATTTATGTGATTGCCTACAGTTGTTCCTTGTAATAATACTAATTGCTGTAATATAATTTTGGTTGATGGAGAACATAATTTTTTTGGTTTAAGTCAAATTGACCTTATATGAATATTGAAGGCTGAGAGGTAATGTATCATTTCAAAGAAACATACATTATTTCTTCTATTTATTTATCTGAGGAAGGACAGTCATGGTCTCAAGCAAGAATTCTTGTTATTTTGGTATGTAAGTATTTGTTTGGGGCTACATATTGTGTGAAAAATTTTGTTTCTTTTATCTATGTCAGGAAAACAGAAGTGAACGCAGCCCATCTGTAAGGCAGGGGCGATGGGCATTTGGATTCCTGCTCATGAAGACACCTGCTCATTGGAACAATTATTCCACGAAAACACCATCCCACCTTGGGAGTACTCTGCATACCACAGAACCCTGCCATGCAAGACAATCGTCATGACATCACTTGTCAAAGGAAACTCATAGAAAAAATACAGAGCTAATTGACAAAGGCTAATATGTATTGTGAGCTATGTTGAAGTCATATGCTAGAGTCAGCTCTAACAAGGAATGTACATAATGGAGGTAAAATACATGTGCAATAAAGAAGCAGCATATGAATTTATTTTGTAGTAACTGGTGTTTGATATTTCCAGCTAGCACGGACTTGGCATCTTCAAGATAGAGCAACATGGTCCAGTCAAACAGTTAACAGAGCCAAGGAAAGGTGATCACAAAACCTTGTAGCCTACATAGTCCACCTCTATATGATGCCTGAACAACAATAGACCCATTACATTCCAAGGCTCCTACTGGGGAACAACTCCAGAATTTTCAAGACCATATTTTAGAATTATATTTAAATACGCAGAATAGGTCCTCATAAGTGAATGTGCTTTTATGCATCCTTTTAGGGCCCTTAAAAGATGATATCTTGCATCCCGTTTGGAGTGGATACATTTAGAATGTTTGTAACACTTAGTTCACTCTGTATCAATTACTAAAAACTTTGTTGCTTTTTTATCTACAATGTTGATTGTTGAATGTGAATTCTGAACAATGTAACATGTTATTCTGACAACTGGGAAACTTACTGATGCTGTTTTCTTGTTGTTTATTATGAGCTGATTTACTGAGCTGACTTACAACTGAATTGTAAGTCATTGGATATCTTTATTTCTTGCTGCTTTTACTAATAACATTGCATCATTAGCAGTATGTATGTTCAAATTGTTGGCAAAAACCTGGAAAAATAAATCCTACTTTGATCCATGTTGTATCCCACAGGTAACTGAGCACTCTTGGAGAGCACAAATATTGACAGTCATACTACATTTTCATATCTCATTAAAAAGAAGCTAATTCAGTAAAAAAATGAATTTCACACATCAATACAGGGCACTGAAACATCTAAAAGTGTGCACCATATAACAGAACATCATCTGGAAGTCACTGAAGTTTGACAGATGCATCTAAATTGCTATAAGGTAGCATTACTTTATTGTAGGCACAGTATGAGGAATCCAAGGAGAAGAACTTGAAGGATAAAGGAGGTAAACGAAGATGACGGGGAGATATGCTACTGTTAGAAGAATTTGACCAGAGCACTGAAAGACAGGTGGAAATCAAGCACCCTGAGGTGGATGATATTCCTTCAGAATTATTGTGATCCTTGAGAGAGAGCCTGCCATGACAAAATTAGTCTGTCTGGTGTGCAAGACATACGAGACAGGCAAAATACACTCAATCTATAGTAATAATGTAACAATTCCAATTCCAAAGAAGACATGCACTGATAGGTGTGAGTATTATTAAACCACCAGCTTAATAATGAATTAGAACTATATTAATACCTTCAGCTGCTAACGGACATTGATGTATATCAACGGGGACAGGTGAAAATGTGTGCCCTGACAGGGACTTGAACCCGGGATCTCCTGCTTACATGGCAGATGCTCTATCCACCTGAGCCACCGAGGGCACAGAGGATAGCACGACTGCAGGGACTATCTTGCACATGCCTCCCGCAAGACCCACATTCTCACCTTGTATGTCTACACACTATATTTGTAGTGTCCCACCCCAACGCACTCATTACTCGTGGAAGACATTCTTACCAAGCCCCATAAGAGTTCAGGGAATATGTGTGCATCTGCACAGATGGATAGTGTCTGTCATGTAAGCAGGAGATCCCAGATTCAAGTCCCGGTCAGGGCACACATTTTCACTTGTCCCCATATGCATATATCAGCGCCCGTCAGCAGCTGAAGGTATTAATGTAATTCTAATTTCATTCTAGATGGCTGCAGGTCATCAATGGTGTCTGTTCTTTCAGACATGTTCAAAAGAACAGACACCATATCGATATAAGTATATAGTTGTGGCAATACCGGCCATGGGCCCTTTCTTCTGTGTGGATGCACACATATTCCCAAACTCTTACAGGACTTGGTAAGAATGTCTTCCACGAGTTTTGAGTGTGTTGGGATAGGACACTAGAAATGTAGTGTATGAACATACAGGGTGAGAATGTGAGTCTTGCGGGAGGCATGCAAGAGATAGTCCCCGCAGTCGCGCTATCCTCTGTGCCCTCGGTGACTCAGATGGATAGAGTGTCTGCCATGTAAGCAGGAGATCCCGGGTTCAAGTCCCAGTCAGGGCACACGTTTTCACCTGTCCCCGTTGATATACATCAACGTCCATCAGCAGTTGAAGGTATTAATATAATTCTAATTTCATTCTAGATGGCTGCAGGTCACAATGGTGTCTGTTCTTTCAGACATGTCCATATAAGTATACTAGCTTACTAAGTCATGCTTGCAAAATACTGACCCAAATTACTTACAAAAGAATGGAAGAACAGGTAGAAGCCAGTCTTGGGGAAGATCTGTTTGGGTTCTGAAGAAGTACAGAAATACGCAAGGCATTACTTACCCTATGACTTATCTCAGAAGACAAGATGACATTCCTTCAGAATTTTTGTGATCCTTGAGTGAGCCAGCCATTACAAAATTAGTCTGTCTGGTGTGCAAGATATATGAGACAGGCAAAATTCCCTCAGTCTTTAGGAAGAATGTAACAATTCCAACTCGAAAGAAGGCAGGTTCTGATATCTACATCTACATCTACATCCATACTCTGCAAGCCACCTGACAGTGTGTGGCGGAGGGTACCTTGAATACCTCTATCGGTTCTCCCTTCTATTCCAGTCTCGTATTGTTTGTGGAAAGAAGGATTGTCAGTATGCCTCTGTGTGGGCTCTAATCTCTCTGATTTTATCCTCATGGTCTCTTTGTGAGATATACATAGGAGAGAGCAATATACTGCTTGACTCTTCGGTGAAGCTATGTTCTCGAAACTTTAACAAAAGCCTGTACCGAGCTACTGAGCGTCTCTCCTGCAGAGTCTTCCGCTGGAGTTTATCTATCATCTCCATAACGCTTTCATGATTACTAAATGATCCTGTAACAAAGTGCGCTGCTCTCCATTGGATCTTCTCTATCTCTTCTATCAACCCTATCTGGTACGGATCCCACACTGCTGTGCAGTATTCAAGCAGTGGGCAAACAAGCGTACTGCAACCTACTTCCTTTGTTTTTGGATTGCATTTCCTTAGGATTCTTCCAATGAATCTCAGTCTAGCATCTGCTTTACCAACGATTAACTTTATATGATCATTCCATTTTAAATCATTCCTAATGAGTACTCCCAGATAATTTATGGAATTAACTGCTTCCAGTTGCTGACCTGCTATTTCGTAGCTAAATGATAAGTGATCTAGCTTTCTATGTATTCGCAGCACATTACACTTGTCTACATTGAGATTAAATAGCCATTCCCTGCACCATGCGTCAGTTTGCTGCAGATCCTCCTGCATTTCAGTACAATTTTCCATTGTTACAACCTCTCGATACACCACAGCATCATCTGCAAAAAGCCTCAGTGAACTTCTGATGTCATCCACAAGGTCATTTATGTATATTGTGAATAGCAACAGTCCTATGACACTCCCCTGTGGCACACCTGAAATCACTCTTACTTCGAAAGACTTCTCTCCATTGAGAATGACATGCTGCGTTCTGTTATCCAGGAACTCTTCAATCCAATCACACAATTGGTCCGATAGTCCATATGCTCTTACTTTGTTCATTAAACGACTGTGGGGAACTGTATCAAATGCCTTGTGGAAGTCAAGAAACACGGCATCTACCTGTGAACCCATGTCTATGGCCCTCTGAGTCTCGTGGACGAACAGCGCGAGCTGGGTTTCACATGACCATCTTTTTCGAAACCCATGCTGATTCCTACAGAGTAGATTTCTAGTCTCCAGAAAAGTCATTACACTCGAACATCATACGTGTTCCAAAATTCTAGAACTGATCGACTTTAGAGATATAGGTCTATAGTTCTGCACATCTGTTCGACGTCCCTTCTTGAAAACAGGGATGACCTGTGCCCTTTTGCAATCCTTTGGAACGCTACGCTATTCTAGAGACCTACAGTACACCGCTGCAAGAAGGGGGGCAAGTTCCTTCGCATACTCTGTGTAAAATCAAACTGGTATCCCATCAGGTCCAGCGGCCTTTCCTCTTTTGAGCGATTTTAATTGTTTCTTTATCCCTCTGTCATCTATTTCTATATCTACCATTTTGTCAACTGTGTGACAATCTAGAGAAGGAACTACAGTGCAGTCTTCCTCTATGAAACAGCTTTGGAAAAAGACATTTCGTATTTCAGCCTTTAGTCTGTCATCCTCTGTTTCAGTACCATTTTGGTCACTGAGTGCCTGGACTTTTTTTTTTTTTTTTTTTTTTTTTTTTTATCCACTTACCGCTTTGACATAAGACCAAAATTTCTCAGGATTTTCTGCCAAGTCAGTACATAGAACTTTACTTTCTAATTCATTGAACGCCTCTCGCCTCTCACATTACATTTAGCTTCGCGTAATTTTTGTTTGTCTGCAAGGCTTTGGCTATGTTTATGTTTGCTGTGAAGTTCCCTTTGCTTCTGCAGCAGTTTTCTAACTTGGTTGTTGTACCACGGTGGCTCTTTTCCATCTCTTATGATCTTGCTTGGCACAAACTCATCTAACGCATATTGTACGATGGTTTTGAACTTTGTCCACTGATCCTCAACACTATCTGTACTTGAGACAAAACTTTTGTGTTGAGCCATCAGGTACTCTGTAATCTGCTTTTTGTCACTTTTGCTTAACAAAAAATCTTCCTACCTTTTTAAATATTTCTATTTACAGCTGAAATCATCGATGCAGTAACTGCTTTATGATCGCTGATTCACTGTTCTGCGTTAACTGTTTCAAATAGTTTGGGTCTGTTCGTCACCAGAAGGTCTAATATGTTATTGCCATGAGTTGGTTCTCTGTTTAACTGCTCAAGGAAGTTTTCAGATAAAGCACTTAAAAAAATTTCACTGGATTCTTTGTCCCTGCAACCCGTTATGAACATTTGAGTCTCCCAGTCTATATCTGGCAAATTAAAATCTCCACCCAGAACTATAACATGGTGGGGAAATCTACTCGAAATATTTTCCAAATTATCCTTCAGCTGCGCAGCCACAAGAGCTGCTGAGCCAGGGGCCTATAGAGACATCCAATTACCATGTCTGAACCTGCTTTAACTGTGATCTTCACCCAAATTATTTCACATTTCGGATCTCTGTCAATTTCCTTCAATACTATTGCACTTCTTACCACTATAAACATGTCTCCCGCTTCACTGTCCAGCCTGTCTCTGTGGTATACATTCCAATCTGAGTTCAGGATTTCATTACTGTTTACGCCTGGTTTCAGCCAACTTTCTGTCCCTAGTACTATATGGGCATTGTGACCGTTTATTAATGAGAGCAGTTCTAGGACCTTTCTATAGACGCTCCTGCAGTTTACTATTAGCACATTAATATTGTTATTCCGTTACATTTTGCCTACTCCTACCTTGCCACGTCTCAGGAGGCGTCTTGTCAGGCCTAGGGAGGGAATTCTCTAACCTAAAAAACCCACATGTGCACTCCACATGTACTCCGCTACCCTTGTAGCCGCTTCCGGCATGTAGTGCATGCCTGGCACGCCTGACCTATTCAGGGGGACCCTACATTTCTCCACCCGATGTCGGAGGTCAAGAAATTTGCACCCCAGATCTCCGCAGAAACGTCTGAGCCCCTGGTTTAAGCCTTCTACTCGGCTCCAAACCAGAGGACCGTGATTGGTTCTGGGAATAATACTACAAATAGTTAGCTCAGATTCTACCCCGCGAGCAAGGCTTTCCGCCTTCACCAATTCCGCCAACTGCCTGTACGAACTGAGGATGATCTCTGAACCCAGACAGCAGGAGTCATTGGTGCCGACATGAGCAACAATTTGCAGTTGGGTGCACCCAGTGCTCTCTATCACCACCGGCAGGGCCTCCTCCATATCTCAGATGAGACCCTCCGGCAAGCAGACAGAGGGAACGCTGGCCTTCTTCCCCGACCTTTCCGCTATTTCCCTAAGGGGCTCCATCACCCGCCTAACATTGGAGCTCCCAATAACTAATAAACCCCTCCCTCCGTGTGCCTGCTCGGACCTTGCTGAAGGAGCGGCTACATGTCCACTCACAGGCAGAGCGGGCGATGCCACACGGCCAGCCTCCACATTGACCCTCCGCTTCGTGCGCTGTGAATGCCGCTGAACCCGCCACTCCCCTTGGGGAGAGGGTGGCCCAACCGCGCCCGGTACCCGCAAAGATTCTCAACATCAGGGACAGTGGGGGACAGTGGGTGAAGCATGTAACACCTGGGGTGTACCATGTGACGCATCGGACTCCCCACTGCCTGAAGACGGCTGACCGTGGCCATCAACACATTCAGCTGTTTGCAAACAGTGGCCAGCTTCTCCTGCGTCCATACACAGCAGTCACACATCCTATCCATCCTAAGAAATCAATTTACTGTAGAGAGTTAATCAACTTTTAACTGGACTGCTAATTCACTAAAGGTGGCTGATTGTTGACTAAACTGTGGTTGCTAGACGCTTCTTGTAGAAAACAATGAAAATAGCACTACCTGTCTCGGGACTGTATTGAAAACAAACACTAGCACTACTGGCACTATGTCTGACTAAAGGGACTCTCTCTGACTGTATTCAAAACAAACACAAAAACTATGGAACACTATTATAGCACTCGACAATTAAAGCTTCCTAAAAGCAAAAACACACAGAAGAAGAAGTGACAAGTAAGAAAAATACAGATAATACTTAAATTAACGTAGCTTGCTTCACAGCAGACGTGAAGCAGATGGCAGTTACGACGACACTGACACTACTGGCACTATGACTGACTAAAGGGACTCTCTCTGACTGTATTCAAAACAAACACGAAATCTATGGAACACTATTACAAGCACTCGACAATTAAAGCTTCCTAAAAGCAAAAACACACAGAGAAGAAGTGACAAGTAAGAAAAATACAGTTAATACTTAAATTAACGTAGCTCGCTGCACAGCAGACGTGAAGCAGAGGGCAGTTACGACGAGTATTATTGAAGCACTAGCTTAATAAGTCATGCTTGCAAAATACTGTCCAGAAGGAGAGAAGAACTGGTAGAAGCCAGTCTTGGAGAAAATTTGTTTGGGTTCTGAAGAAATACAGAAATACGCAAAGCAATACTTACCCTATGACTTATCTCTGAAGATAGATTAAAAAAGCCAATGTTACATCCATAGTAGTTGTAGATTTAGATAAATCTTTTGACCATGTTGTGTTGAACATACTCTTTGATATCCTGAAGGTAGCAGGGATAAAATACATGGAGTTAAAGGTATACACATAGCAAATTCCAGCACAACAGTCAAATGGCACAAAAGAGAAGCCATAGTTGAGAAGGGGATGAATGAGGGTTGTAACCTGTACCTAATGTTATTCAATCTGTACATTGAGCAAACAGTGAAGGAAACCAAAAAATATGGAAGAAAGAAGTAAAGTTTATGAAGAATAAATAAGAACTTTGAGGTTTGCCAGTGGTATCATAATTCTGCTAGAGGCAAAAAAGATCTTTGAAAGCCAAGTGGATGGAAAGCATAGTGTTTTGAGAAGGAGCTGTAGGATGGGCATCAACAAAAGTAAAATAAGGGTAATGGAATGTAGTTGAATTAAATCAGCTGATGCTGAAAGTATTAGATCAGGGAATAAGACTAACTGACCCTTTCTATCTCAGTAGCAAAATAAGTGATGGTGGCCAAAGTAGAGAGATTGTCTATAGTGCATAATGGTTGTCTGAAAAAGAGGAATTTGTTTACATATAATATAAATTTAAGTTTTAGAAAGTCTTTTATGAAGGTATTTTCATGGAGTGAATGTTTTGCAGAGTATAGCTGTGGATGTAGACGTAAAAACCATGAACAGAAGTGAAATGTGGATGATAAAGATTTCTGACAACAAGAGAATAGAAGCTTTTGATATTAATGCTGATAATTAGTGAGGTCATGACATTCACTTGCTTTATTTCTTTATTGATTGTCCTCCATGTTGACATACTGCATTGTTATATTGGCTGAAAAAAGGGGGGTGGAAGTCAACACTGACTACTGTAAATGATGTAGCTGATTGTTGCACAGTTGTGTTTCACAGTTCTTTACTTTCACTGTTCACAAACCCCACCCCCCAATATTACACAGGTAATATAGCCAGTTCACTATTGGTTAACATTTGATAAGACTCATTAATAGTTTGCAGGCATACATCAGCATACTGCTACAACAGTTTACCACTGAATATCTATGAGCAGTAAAAACGTAACTACACAGTTCTTGCAGAATAATATGGTTTATATGGCACTATTGAACAGACACTGTCATTGCTTTAAACACGGCCCAGTTGTGTTACACTTATTTCATGGTTAAGCTGATGCCTTGTTGATCTAACCAATGCAGGTTTCTCGTCTGAAAATCGGCCATGGACTGGCCATCTCAGGACCAAAATACAGGCCTCCCTCACAATAATAGGTACTGAAACAATACATTGTTCAATGTTTAATTTACATAAATTACAATTAAAACATAACTCATTAAACTAACTGAATACATCAAAAATTGGTTCTTTTTAACAGTTTCTTCTGACACAAAGGTTAGATCAAATTATTTGTTTAAATCATGAAATTAACAGATGTAGTTATGCAAACAATGCTTTTGATAAACCTGGTAATTATTTTGGAATTAATCAAAGGCTGGTTTTGCTAAATTATTTTTGAATGTAGCCAAATAAATACTTTAAGAATCCTAGTGCTTTTTCTTCCAAATGTTTATAATTAGTACAGAATTTATATTTGTTTATAAGTCAACAATAGAATCTAAGTAACAAAACAGTTACTGATTTCACACTATAACAAAAGATATTAACTTGTATAGTCAACATAAATTAAGAAATTAATTACATACATGACACTAAGCACAAACTTAGATCTGGTGGTTTATTTCTTAAGACTGAGGGCCAACCTTTCTCTTTTATGAAAACACAGATTACACTCATGTATGTTAATGATAATTATGCAAAAATGAATTTTAGGGAGGCAGACTGCAAAACAAGGGAGGAAGTAAAGACATCCCAGCTTGCTTCATCACTAAGTAGATTGAGAAAATGATGAGGAGGTACAGAATCTAATTCAGGAAAAAAATCTATGGGAAAACTTGACTAAAAGAAGGAATCAGTTGATATGTCACATTCTGAGATATGAGGAAATTGTTAGTTTGGTAATGGATGGAAGTGTGAGGGTAAAAACTATGGGAGGATAACAAGGGATGAATACAGTAAGCAGGTCCAAATGAATGTAGTTTGCAGCTGTTATTCAGATATGAAGGTGCTAGATGATCAGTGTACATACTCTGCTAGCCACCATATGGTGTCTGGCACAGGGTGCATTGTTCTGCTACTAATCACTTCTTTTCCTGTTCCATCACTGTGGAGGCTCTGTACAAGCCCTTATAAGTCTTATTTTATCTTCATGGTCGTTTCACAAAATGTACTTTGGCAGCAGTATAATCATCCTGTAGTCAACTTCAAGCCCTAGTTCTCCAAATTTCCTCAGCAGTGTTCCATGAAAAGAACACTTTGTGCCCTCCAGGGATCCCAACTTGAATTCAGGTTGCATCCCTGTAATACTAGCATGCTGTACTGAACCTATTGTAGTTAATCTAGCAGGCTGCCTCTGAATTACTTCAGTGTCTTCTTTAAATCTGGTCTGTTAAGGCTCACACACACTGATTGAACCAGTAATGAAAAATGGATCACACTAGTGTTCTATACATGGTGTCCTTTACATAAGCTGAAGACAACTATTTGTCTTCCCTACCACAGTCTTCACATGCTCATTGCATTTCATATCACATTGCAACATTACATCCAGATATTTAAGTGACATGACTGTGTCAAGCAGTATACCACTAATGCTGTATCCGAACATTAAAGACTGGTTTTTCCTACTCATCTGCATTAACTTATGTTTTTCTACATTTAGAGCTAGCTGCCATTGATCACAATAATCAGGAATTTTGTTTAAGTCATCTTGTATTCTCCTACAGGCACATATTTTTGGCACCTTCCTCAACAAACAGCAACAGATTATTGCTCACTCTGGTTGTCAGATCATTTATGCACATAGAAAATAATAGCAGTCCTATCACCCTTCCCTGGGGCACCCCTGACGATATCCATGTGTCTAATGAACACTCACCATTGAGGACAAAGTTCTGGGTTCTGTTACTTAAGAAGTCTCTGAGCCTCACATGTATCTGGGAACTTATTCCATACGCTTGTGCCTTCATTAACAGTTTGCAGTGGTGCACAATGTCAAGTTCTTTACAGAAATATAGAATTATGGAATCTGCCTGTTGTGTTTCCTTCATAGTTTTCAAGACCTCATATGAGGAAACGACAAGCCGAAATTCTTACAAGTGATGCTTTCTAAATCTGTGATGATTTGTGGACAGAATCTCTTCACTCAAGGAAATTTATTGTATTCAAATTGAGAATATGTTCAATAATTCTGCAGCAAACTTACGTAAAGCATATTTTTCTATGATTTTTTATATCTATTTTTTATCAATCTCATATATAGACATCACCTGAACTTTCATTAAGTTGCTTGGGACTTTGCACTGGATAAGAGATCTGTGATAAATAAGAGCTAACTAAGAGGCCAATGGGGTAGAGTGCTCACTTTAAAATTGAAATATGATTCCATCTGGACCTGGCAGCTTATTTGTTTTCAGCTCTTTCAGTTGCTTCTTCTAGTAGAGATGTCTATTACTGTGTCCTCCATACTGGAGTCTGTATAACAGTCAAATGAGGTGTGTTTGTACACTGCTTCTGCATGAATGTAACAATATCATAAAAAGGATATTTGCTACTCCCTATATAGCGGAGATGCTGAGTTGCAAGTAGGTGCAACAAAAAGACTGTCACAAAATGAGCTTTCAGCCAAGAAGGCCTTTGTCAAAAATAGACACACACACACACACACACACACACACACACACACACACACACACACACACACACACAAAATGCAACTCACACACACATCACAACAGTCTCTGAAAGTTTGCAGCAGTTAATCAGAGATGAAGATGCTATCATGGGATACAGTACTGTCGAGGGCTGCATCCTCCACCTCCTGAACTGAACACCATATCAACAACAACAGTGTTAGGGAAGTTGGGTGGCTACATCCACAAAATGTGGAATAAAGTCCCAGCCCATAGGCCTCACTGAATACCGTATTTCAGTAACGGGATTGGAAACAAACAAGGCTGCTGTTTCCCCAATCTACAAGGTAATTCAAAAGGTTGCACACAAACTGAAGGAGTTTAAGAGGATCCAAAATGCAACCACTTAGGAACAGGAACTTACAGTCTTGGAAATAACTATGATCCATTGAAAGCTTTGGAATGTCAGGAACAAGGACAATCAAAGCAGATATATCTCCTGTTTATATGTATGTACACTTCTTGTCGTTCCAGCACATTCCATCTATTGTCATGCCATTAAGGCATTGGGTATCAGTTGTTTGTGCTTACATCTGCTTTTCATTCATGTGTACTGAGGCAAGCACTTGTTTTAATTGTACTTCTGCTGTGAACTGGTAGTGTACACAGTGACATAATTGAAAGTAACTGCAGTGTTTGTGATACATACAGTATTTTCCAAAATGTAACAGAACACATTTTAGAGCTGTGAAACATGTATTTCATGTATGGCACAGCCAATGGGACAGCACACAAAGCCAACTCCTGTACCATGTTCAGTATCCAAACAGATGCCAACCACAGCCTCGAATGTTTCAAAACATTCACCACTGAATAGGGGAGACAGATGCCTTAGGTCCAGTACATCATGTGGACCTCTGACATAGTTCTTGAACAGTTGATGTGGAGTAGGAGGTACTTGTACATCTGGAAGAACAGCCATCAACAAGCTCATACTATGGATATGTCTCTAAGTAGTGAGCCTCATGTCTTCCATAACAACCAGTTGCACCCTATCATCACCACTTTTGATGTGGATGATTTCTGCAGAGTTCAGTTTTGTCAATGGGTTATTCACCACCATGAGATTGAGCCCAATTTTCTAAACAACAGATGAAGCAGGGTTCACCAGAGATGGGTTCTTCAACTGTCATAACAATCACATCTGGGCATGTCACAATCCCTGCACCCCACTTCAACACCATCACCAATAATGATTTGCAGTGAATGTAAGGGCTGTGTTATGCAGTGAATGTAAGGGCTGTCTTATTGGCAATCATGAGATTGGACCATATCTTGTGGAACCACATTTGAACAGAGTTAGATCAAGGGCGTCATCAAATAAGTTCTCCAGAAATTTATTTATTTTGCAGTGATGATGTCTGGATATGTGGGAAGGGGGGTGGAGGAGGTGCAGTTCAATGGCCTTGTGTACATGACAACAGTTCCTGACAAGAAAACGCTTCTCACTGGGATACTTGTACCATCTGAAGAGCTTCATGCAGTGTCTGGTGTGCTTGGAAGAGTGTACAAGAATTCTATGAAGACACTACATGTGTATTGAATGTGTTGGTCATGTACTGTACAATATTGTTGAGAAAACATTATCTTTGCTGAATGTGTAGCACATGTGCATAAATGGTACACTTCTCTTAAAGATTAGTCTCTTTATTTGTCTGTAGAACAAGGAGATATATAATTACTATCACATACATTATTATTGTCCCACTGTTTACTACATGTAACATGTGTCCAACAGCTACATACACACTGATGCTGTCACCACAGCAGATAGCAATCTACTCACTGCTAGAGATTACAGCCTATGTGGCACTGGTAATTCATGACAGTGTGAATGGACGGGTGTGTAGTGACATTTGAGGAGCAGTTGTTACACCATACATGGACAGAAGTACTTATGCAGCCATCTTTGAAGTGGAGGTCAATATCAAAGATGGTGGCTTGTTGTGTTGAATAGGGCCAGGTGAAGCAAAGGGGGGAGAAGGTGTTGAAGTTCTGGAGGAATGTGTATAGGATATCCTTACCCTCCATCCAGATCACAAAGATGTCATCAGTGAATCCTAACCAGATGAAGTGTTTGGGTTGGCATAGGATGGTGCCATGCAAGTGCCCATAACTGTACCCCAGATCTGTATGTAGGTAATGCCCCCAAAAGGGAAGTAATTGTGGGGGGGGGGGGGGGGTATAGTTGGTCATGGCAACTAGGAAGGAGGTTATTGGTTTGGAATACATTAGGCATTGGGAAAGGTAGTGTTCAATAGGTGTATGGCTATGGGCATTACAGATGTTAGTGTAAAGGGAGGTGGCAGCAATAGTGATGAGCAGGGCACTGTGTAGTAAAGGAACATGGGGCCGTGGAGTTGGGTCACAGTTGGCTGGGGCATAAAATGAGTCAAGCAGGGTTCAACATTGGTCTTTGGTTGAGTCTACTTGCTAAGGCTGGTGACAAAAAAGTGTTTCCATTCTAGGTACCAGGAGAAGGAGAGAAGGTCCTTAACAAGTCCTGCATGACTGAATTTTGGAGTCAGGCAAAAGGTGAGGCCTTTGAGAAGGAATAAGGGTTTTGGAGGAAATTTTCATGACTGTGTTTCAAGTCCGTTTGGATTCTGGATTCTCTGTGGTGATGGGAGTGAGTTCTGGAAGGTAGGGTAAATGTAGTAGATCTGTGAGACAGGGTTTGTCAGCTATGAGGGAACATGCAGGAGGTTTTGAGGTTTTCTATGGGATCCAGGAATTTGGGATTGCATAGCAGGAGAATTTTACAGATGGAGAAAAGGTATTACAAGGAGGTTTGGGCTCGATTTATTTGCATGACTATGTTGGTGAGGGCTAAGGATTGGTGGAATCTGAGCAGATGGAGGTCATCATGGAGAGATGAGTAGCAATTGGAGATGTGTAATTTGATGGTAAGGCCATTTGGGGGGGGGGGGGGGGGGGGGGGCGTGGATCCCATATGAGCCAATCAATAATGCAGGAACAGTAAGTGGGACTAGGTTCTCGCTAGGGATATTAAGGGGAACCCAGATGAAATCTGAGGCAGTACATCAATAGTGAAATGTGAAAGCCAACTAAAATTGGCATGAAGTAACATTGAGATCAAAGAAAAAATATAAATAAAGAATTTTTGTGGTAGATTGCAGGTCTGTGGGCAGATAAGTGTGAAGAAGGTGGATAGCAGATGTGACTGAAGTTACTAGGTGTGAACTGGAATAGAAAGGAGAAGTGCGCGATGGGAAGGGCTTGGTAGGATCAGATACAAGATTGTGTGGTACAGGAAAGGTACAGGAAATAACACATGAAAATACAGAAAAGTGACAAAGGGAGAGTGATCAATCTGAATGTGTAGGATTAATTATATCAATGGGAGTAATGTGGGACATAAGATGCTGCACCTACAATCAGTGTGGTTTTGTAGCCGTCTGTTTTGGGCATCCAAGACAATTGATACAGTGTGGCTCATAAGTAGAATTTGCAGTGCAATTTGTAAGGTGACAAGAGAAAGACAGGAAGGAAAAAAAAGAAGGATGGTCATTGAGTATAGTAATGAATTAGAAAATAGTAACAAAGGAAAACGGCACTTGTTTGCGGATGGAAGAAAAGCCATCAAGCAAAATCAAAAAATGGAAAATCCAGCATGGAATGTAACAATATTATGAAAAGGATAGTTGCTATTCAACGTATACTGGAGATGCTGAGTCATAGATAGATACAACGAAAAGACTGCCACAAAAACCGATGGGCAAGAGGGAGAGAGGAGGCAGTGGAAAAGGAGAGAAGTATAAAGACTAGGTGCATATGTACATTTTAAAAATAATCATTATATACAGAAAGTTCCATTTGCTATTTATTGAGATTCTCAAAGTGCACTACTGATGATGGGTAACTGTCAACCAAATTCAGAAAATTCATATAAAATGAAATATCAAAAACATGAACCAAGTGGTTTATGTTATTATATCAAGTACATTAATGGATATTACAAAGATCCTGTTGTATACATGGGATCAATCTGTCATAAAAATTTATTGTACATATAAAACAAGAAGTAGCAGATACTGGAATAATTTATTCTGAAATTGAAGAAATACAACCATTAATGATTCAAGAACAATCAAGATATGCAACATCAAATATTTGTACACAGTACAAATGTCATTATTCATACAAAAATAAAGAGATTCATCATCATAATCTTTTGACTGGAAAATTTATAAATCCATTTTCTAATAATTGTAATCTGAAACTGACACAGCTGAGGCTTTGTACTAATTTATGTACATAATCTCTCAGGATATTATTCACATCTGTTTCTAAAAGAACTTGGTTATGATAAAAAAGATAGATTTAATACCTCATGAAGAAGATAGATACATCAGTTTTGGTAACAAGACATAAGATGAGATTTATCGATACATTTAAATTTATGGCTTCTTCGCTTGAAAACTTTCAAAAAGTCTGAAGAGAGATCGAATGAAAATCAATACAAATTTTTCACAGAGAATTATTCAATCTAGTGATCAGAAAAGATATTTATTCACATGATTTCATGAATTCTTAGAAGAAATTTGAAGAGACAAAATTATCAACAAAGGAAGTATTATATAGAAAACTGAATGACTGTTATGTAAGTGACAAAGATAATAAAAATGCAAAACTAGTTTGAGAAAAATTTAATATCAAAAATCTTCATAAATATCATGATCTATATCTTAAAACAAATATTTTGTTATTCGGTGGTATGTCTGAAAATCTGAAATTAATATCAGTTTGAAGTAGATCTAAAATATCCAAAAGAATTGCATGATTTTCATATAGATTTATCACTCGCTCCTGAAAATAAAATATTACCAGAAACTAAAGACAATAAGTTAATGACTATTTTAAATGAAAAACATAATTATGTTGTTCACTACAGAAATTTTAAACATGATCTACCATTAGGAATGAAAATAACAAAAATTTATAGTCTTAAAATTTAAACGGTCTGACTGGTTGAAAAAGTATGTAGACCTAAATACAGAAATGAGGATTAAATCAAACAATAATTTTAAAAACGGTTCTTACAAATTGATGAATAATTTTATGTTTGTAAAAATGATGGAAAATATAAAATACAGAGTGGATATAAAATAGTATCAGATGGAGATAAGTGTGCTAAATTAATATCTATACCAAACTTTAAACAAAAAAACTATATTTAATGAAAATCTGTTGCCATCCATATGAATAAGACACAAACCATATTTAATAAACCCATCTAGATTAGTTGAGTATACTTGATTTATCTAAAGAATTGTTGTACGATTTTCATTACAGAATAATGAAACCGAAATGTGGAGAAAATATTGAGTTGTGCTATGAAGGTATGGATAGTTATATACACAATATACAAACTGAATATTTCTATGTATACATGAAATTGATGATTGACTATTTTGTTACAAGTGATTATCCAACACATAAGATTATGATATTCTACAAATAAAGAGGAGGGTTTTAGGAAAAATGAAAGACAAATATAACTGAAAAAAATGGAAGGATTCTGTGGCTTGAGATCAAAAATGTATGCTCATAATGTTGGTGACAAGGAAGAGAAAAATCTAAAGGAGTGAAATAGTATTCCTAAGTACAGAATAAGCTTAGAAGATTATAAAGATTGTTTGTTTAACAATAGGGAACATTACAGAATGATGAATTTGATCCAAAGTGAAAAACATGAAATCCACACATGTGAGGTAAACAAAAAAGCATTGAGTCCTCATGACAATAAATGATACGTTCTGGAAAATAATATAGATACATTATAGTATAGATATTATGCATTGTAAAAAAATCTAATAAAAATTTTTCTGTGTAAATGGAAATATGTCTGAAAAAACTCAACAATGTTACCAATACGAATTTAATTGAAAAGATTAGTGAATTACAAGTAAATGCTTTATATAATGTTACTGACTGTGAATATTGACCTAGCAGTTATGGAGAGAAAATATGTTTGGCACTTGATACTGAATTTCAAATTATTTTACCTAATTGCTATTAAAAATAATAAGTAACTGAGATCTTCAATTCTTTGAAAAAGAGAATTTTAAATTGAGGTATAAAGGAATGAAGAAACATAAAATTCATGATAAACAATTTCATGATTTGAAATTTCTGGTTTGAAAATATTATTTTTCCTATTAAATTTTATAATATTTAAGGATATGTAGTCAGTGTATGGTTAAATATGAATATTATAAAGATAAGTATCGAACAGGAGGTATCATAAGATAAGTAAAGAATGTGACAAGAAATACCAAAAAATAAAAATTTCATGTGGATGCAGTATAATTGTAAACGAGCCTTGTCTCACAAACATTTATAAACAAATGTTAAGAAAAATCTTATGTAGAAAGAATTAGGGAAAATTTTAGGTGAATAGTTGTTTCCCCTAATTCATTAAAACTGATTTTTATTTTCTTATGGTCACCTTTTTTATGAAAAAGATACCGTACGCTGGGGTGAGATTGATCCACTTTTTGGACTCCATTTACATTGTACCTCTGTACCAGCTATTTAAATCAAGCAAAATTGGAAAACTTATAATTGCATGATGCCTAAGGAATGTAGGAATGATCTTTTGGTTTCAGAAGTAAAATAAGTTGAATACATTTTGAGAAACATATACTGAAATTTTTGGAAGAATTTGACCTGGGCTTGGGGAGACATTGGTCCATGTTGTGAATTCTGTGCTTGTAGGTGACTCTATTGTTCTGGAATAATGTCACCCAAGTCCAGGTATGTTTGGATGACTGTAAAAAATTAACTGAAAGAAAATATCATTTACAAGTACCCCAAATTATTATTTTATTAGACAAAATACAAAATTAATTGCAAATAATCTCAAAACTAACTGCAGAAAGAAAAAAGAAAAAAATAATAACTCAAGTACAATGATGAAGTTATATTATTGAAATAGAACAATAGTTACAAAGTTCAAAGTAACTCCTTTTCACTTGGCTTTTATTATTCTATTTATATAAAAGAATTTAATTCTGGTACACTAAAGCATCCTCTTTTACTCAACAATGTAGGAGGTGCTATTTTTCTGATTATGTGCTCCCAGTCATATTCCATAGAATCTTCTTTAGCAGGCCATTTTCAGCTTCTCCCAAACTTCATCATACAGCTAAAAGTAGGCCCTCCTGTGTCGTTATCAGAAAGTTTCTCAATAATCCTTGGATACTCTTCTTCATTGTATTTAACAGTCACAAAGTCACCCTCTTTCAATTCTTTTTTGATTTTTTTTTGCTTTAAAATTACCCATCCAAAACAAACTAGTACTGCCTCTAGCGGGATTTTCCTGAACTTCAAACTCTTGTTTCTATGTTGACAACATGCATTCTGCAACAGGAGCCAACCATGAAAATCATATTTTTCCCACTGGTTGTGCCAGGAAAGCAATTTATAACAAACTACCCACATTGGAACTATGTTACCCTGCAGGGCCAATCTCACACCGGTTTACGGTATTTTTTTTATAGTAAGTGAATGTAATCAGAAAAAATAATCTTCCTCTTAATTTTCTATGTATTTTTAATAAAATATACGTTTTTTAATGAAAATAATTGAGTCACATGTGAAATTTAGATGATAATAGGATAATTCATTAGGTACTGGGTAACTTTTCTAAAGAAAACGAGTAAGTGAAAATCACTCACCAGTTTTCTTTTAAAAAGTGAGTCTGAACCTGCTAAATGGCCCTACTCAAGCCGTGTCTATATGCAATATTTTTTTCAATGATTTTTTCCAATTGCATCTCATAGTCAGACTGCACCAGGGGGTGCAATGACACATGGTGGACACATTCCACTGTGACCTCGAATTATCAAAGTAAGCATCTAAAACGAGACAAAGAGATCTTCAACGACATATATTCAGCATTGATTACTTATACAGGGTCGATTTCTAACTGGGAATACTCCTCATATCAGTTATTTGCTGTAGCAATGATCACTATATACAGATGGCGCAGTGACCAGTGCATCTGCTTAGTAATCAGGGGGTCCAGTGTGGTTTTCGCAGCCGAACGAAGCAGACATGCAGTGTGTGCTCTCCACCGTCAGCGAGAGCCCGCGCGCCTTGTTTACTATCTTTGGCCGACACGAAAGCCGTCGGCACACAGACCGTGCATCCGAACGTTGAGCGTGCCGAGTTTCTGACGTCATAGCGTGGAATAGCACGTTCGGAAATATCTGGCATGTCAGATATTCTGAGCATGCGTCTGAGCGTTGATATGACTTTGTACTAGAGTAGATTGGTGGGGCGGTGGTTCGCGTCGTGCCACCACCAAATTTTTTTCCTAACATTCGCGTTTTTATTGGCTTCTGATACTTTATTATTAGTTTAATATAAGTGTATATGATAATATTTGATGTTGTGTAAATATAAGTTCACCTTTTTTAAGGGATGACTTTGTTCGATTGGCTTAATCTACATGACAGCTTGCGCTACTTGTATAAAGATGTTTTGCTCCTTTTCCTTTTACGCTTCGTAATTCACATGTTGCAAACATTCTGCTACTGGGTTGGAACACTGATCAAGTAAGACTGACTTTGGGGTTTTACTAAAATGTGGGAATGATGAAATAATCTTTATCTTATGCGGAGAAGTAGCACGGTCTTATGCAAAGCTCATAAAGAAAGCTACATGCGCCAAGATGCTTCCTGAGATGAAAAAAGAATTCCGCTTCTGCCATGCAGATGGAAATGTTGCCAGCATCGAGGTCTGCCATGCCGCAATGGGACTGCGGACTATATGCATATTCGAACTTCCATTTGAACTCCTGGCAGCAGAAATTGTACACGAACACGTGGCTGAAAAATGGACCCAGTTTAAGATGTATCCAGTACTCAATGGAGCACGCCAAGTGTGCATTGATCTCCAACGACACGTTCCATCCTATCTACAGATAGGAGGGTGCCAAGCCATAGTCATTTATGACAGCCAGCCGAAGATGTGTTTTGGATGCGGCAAGGAAGATCACCTTCGTTCCGAGTGCCTCCAGTGTCGGATCACACAACTCCCACCAAAGGAAGTTGCACATCCAGAGATGAAGACTATTCTCCCTGTGACTTACGCAGTGGCGCTCATGACGTTCTCCACAAAACAGGTACAGCTGACCGATTTAGCAGTACAGAAATCACTTTCCACGGACAGAAACCTGGATGATCCACTGGCCTGGACAGTGGTGGAAAATAGTACTACAACTCTGAGCTACCGAACATGACAGACATTGATGACAGAAAGATGGCAATTGATTCCCTTATTGTACCGACTGAAGCATTTGTTCCAGCGGAGCGTGAGTCAGTGCCATCTTCTGACAATGAAGGCCATGTACGGAAACAGCGATCACCGAAACGCCGAAAGCGCCGTCGTCGGACCGTGTCAGAATATGGCCGTTCACATTAGGCCGGGGAAGAACATCTGACCACTCAAGAAGCCATCCGTGAGGCTGAGGCTATTTCTACTGACTCCAACCTTGCAGAACAGACAGAAAAACATGCATCTTTCGACTATCAGCCCATTGACATAAACAGTGAGCAGCAGGAAGGTACCAGTGCAGGCAGCAAAGTCGTCTGGTCCCATACTATCAAACATTCCAAGGCTATGGAACATGAACAGACATCCGCGCCCACTTCATGGGCCGAAGACGTCGATACACAAGATCCCGATCCATGGTCAGCTGAGGCACCGCCGGATTGTGCAGTATAAGCAGCACAAAGAGGCCCGCGTTCGGCAGGGGTGGGGGGGGGGGGGGGGGGGGGTGACATCACTTCTGCTGTTCACTTCTCTCCAACATCAACATGAATAAACTCACCCATCCAACGCGTTGCCAGGCTTGCTGCCTGGCTACAATGAATATCAACATGATAAATTCTCCTATCAATATCTAACTTTTGAAAGAAACAATACGAGGCATGGGAGATGACTCTGCTTTCCTACAAGAAGTGAAAACGACTGCACTCCCGAACTTTTATGGTTACGCCACATATGTGACGCGCGGTAGCCCTGCAGACACCGGAGTGGCAATATTGTTGCGTGATGGTATTGAAGTTACCGACGTCACGTATCTTCCTTCTGCGCGAGGAATAGCATTTACGGCGATCAACACCCGATTCATTAGTGTTTACGCGCCGTCGGGTACCACGCCAGATTCTACTCCACAGATGTCGCCCCCATTTTCCTTGGACGATACGACCACAGCGTCTTCGCCGGTGATTTTAATTGCGTACTTCATCCCAAGGACCAAATCCCACATTACATGCCCTGTCCGGAACTGGATGCGATGATCCTGGAACTTCACTAGTGTGACACGTGGGAAAAAGTCCACAGCAACCGCTCTGGCCACACTCATCTTACCAGTCATTCGGCCAGCTGACTTGATCGCATATATGTGTCACAAGATCTCACACAAGGTATGGTGGCCGCCGAACTATGGCCTCAGGCCTATTCTGATCATAGTGCCTATATCTGCACTAAACACCTATGCCCCCAACAAGTCTGGTGCAGCAATGGCTTTTGGAAGCTTAACATAACTCATCTCCAGGACCTGGATTGCCGTCGGCAAGTTGCAGCAACGTGGACTGACTGTGGACGCCACCAGCCCCAATACACCTCGATCCTGGAGTGGTGGCTCCTCTGTGCCAAACCAGTAATCCGTAGGACACTTATGCAATATGGCAAGGACGTGACTGCATGGCATCGACAAACCCTCGATTTTTACTATGCGGCACTCAGGGACGTTGATGCCTTATCCCATCCCCGGAGAGACATGACCAAAGCAGAATCAAGGCTCACATACTATCATTGACGAAGCGCCGACTAGTAGGTGCAGTAGTCCGCTCGTGACGGCACAACTGAACGGTTGCAGAGAAATCCACTATGCACCACGTCGTGGCGGATAAGCGCCGACAACGCCAACACTTAATCACACAACCCAGGACAGAAGACGGTCACTTCTGTACGACCCAAGCAACCATAGTAAAGGTAGTGGAGATTCATTTTCGTTATCTTTACCAGGAAAGAAACGTAGATGACGAGGCCACTACTGAAGTGTTACAGCAGGTAACACATACTATCAACGAGGCTACAGTGAATGCACTAACAGAGGAAATCTCACTCGAAGAAGTTGAAGACGCCGTGGACAAAGGTGCAGCCAATAAGTCTCCTGGACCTAACGGATTGCCCATTGAATTCTACCAGACCTTCCATGACATCATGATCCCTCGCTGGGTTATAATGTTCCATGAACTTATGTCTCCAGACTGTGTTGTGCCACCAGCGTTTGTAGAAGGACTTCTCATACTGGTACACAAGCCAGGTGGAGGGTGATCGATTAATGACTATCGGCCGCTCACAATGCTGATCACCGATTACAAGATTTTTGCCAGGATTATGGCGGGCCGTATTAAGAAGACTTTGCCGATGATTCTCGCTCCAGAGCAGACGTCGCAGGGGGGGAGAAGCCAACATACACATGGCCACCGGTGACTGCAGGGACTTAATAGCAATCGCCTCTGCGTGCCGCCTGAGAGCGGCGATCGTGTCCATCGATTTCAACCGCGCCTTTGATAGAGTGCACCACAACTTCCTCCTACGAGTGATGGACCGTATGGGATTCCCCCTCGGACCTCATCAACAACCTACGGCGTCTTTGGACCGCAGCCAGCTCACACGTCCAGGTCAATGGAAGGACGGTAGGACCAGTACCCATTAAGAGGTCTCTATGACAGGGTTGCCCGCTTTCTGTCTACCTTTGTGCAATCGCACTCGAGCCACTCCTAGCGGGCCTTAACCATCGCCTATCTGGCATCACACTGTGGGACGTCACCTTTCGCTACATGACATATGCTGACGACCTGCTACTGCTGGTTCATTCCAATGATGAAGTTCAAAGCATACTAACCTGGATCGAGTGATACGGACAGGCTGCAGGCAGTTTTCTGAACATCAACAAGTCGGCGGCGTTGGATATTGGGATTGGTCTCGGACCAGAAGCCCTCGTTCCCCTCCAACCAGTTTCTGATCTGCGATATTTGGGAATCACGTTCAAGAAAGATGTATGTAAAACAGCTGCAGCAAACTACCGATGGTTATTACAGATCATACGCGCAGTGGTGCGACAGAACCTGCTCTGGGACTTGAATCAGCTACAACGTGTTGAATACCTGAACTTCTACGTGGCATCAAAAGTCAACCATGTGGCACAAGTCCTTCCACTACTGCTGGAGATAGGTCGCCGGCTTCAGGCGGCCTTCAGTTACTACGTTTCCACAGGTCATATATTTAAAGTACAATACGACACTCTTACCCTCCCAGAGCACAAAGGGGGGCTGGGATTGGTCAACGTCAGGGCGAGAGCAGCTGCCCTTTACATGAGCAACGTGAGGAAACGATGGGAAAGTCAACATACCCCTCTCACGGGTAGTTTACTACAGATGGTGATGCCAATCTCTAACGTCCCGCCGGTGTCGGCTGCGCACGTCGCACCACAGCTCTCCCATGTGTCGACCTTTATTCTTGATTACAGCTATGTCAGCTCGAACCTCCCCGCCACATGTCCACCAAAGGTGAAAGATTTTTATACCAACCTTCTGCAGACTGTTCCCCATAACGTGGTGGAAAACAAGTACCGTACGATTCACTGGCCAAGAGTGTGGAAAACGATACACCACAACTTTCCGTCATCCACGGTGCATTCGAAGTGGTATCAGATCGTCAACAAAAAATATGCCACACGACAGCGACTTCACACTATTGGACTGGCAGACTCACCTTATTGCCCAGATTGTCACCTCTTGAATACCGATGACAATCGTTTTACTTGCACATCATCGTCCAGAATTTGGCGACTAACACAGAAGATATTGGCTTGTTACCTCCAGGTCATACCTGATATGATTGACCCTCAGACCCTACTCTGTCCAGATGAAACCTACTTTCCCACCGCAAAATATCATACGCTTACATGGTTCAAAGGACTTACCGTCACCTATATCCTTCGCGATGGAGAGAAAAAGCAGCTTGATTACTGGTGGTTCCTACAAAATGCTCACAATGTCCTTAAACGCACACCGAAATACCGTACATTCTTCGCAAATTACTTACGCAGCATTTTCGGTAACCCCCCAATCAGCTGGGGAGTGCCAAGCTGTAGTTAGTGTTCTGTGCCGCATCACACTAACGGCTGAATGTCCTGCCTTGTCAGCCATGAGAGAAGGAAGAGACAGGCTGCTGCAAGGGTGCTGTTTTCCTTGAGGCACTAGCGAAGCAGAATGCCTCCGTTGCAGATACCCTTCAAAGGCGCTGTTGGAGATATCAGATAACGATGGCGAAGCACCAAGTGGAACCAGTTACAATTATTGAAGAACCTTTTAGTTGGAATTGCATCAGTGATTTACATTTTTATTTTTTTGATTACTCTTTGATGCCACCTTTGTTGTTGTAACACATAGTTACTAGAATTCTCATTTGTACACGTTTCCTAAATGTAATCATGTAAAAAAAAATCGCTGTCTGGTACAAAATTTTATCTTCCCCCATTGATTTAAATAAAAACACAGGTAGCTAATGTCTTTAATTCCTTTGTGTCTTCATCCATAGTGGTCACAAGATCAAAATGTGGTCTTGTTTTGGACGTGTCCAAAAGAGCAGACACCACATATATATTTAGGTTTTAGCTTGAAGTGTGTAGTTTATTTCATTAACCTCATTTCACCTAAATTCAAATACTTCTCATTCAAATTATTCACTTTGACGTAAATGGTGAGGCGTCCAGATTCCATGTTTATATGTCCTGGTTTTGTCCTTTATTTTTTAGTTAAGTAAGAATCGATACGAAATTGTGTCAGGAGACAAGTTGATATGCACAGGATCTATGTTAGACACGATATTAAGACTTTCCAGTAACGTCCAAGGTGTGACTAAGGCCTCCCGTCGGGTAGACCATTCGCTTGGTGCAAGTCTTTTGATTTGACGCCATCAGAGGCTTGCACGTCGATGGGGATGAAATGATGATGATTAGGACAACGCAACACCGAGTCCCTGAGCGGAGAAAATGTCCAACCCAGCCGGGAATCGAATCCAGGGCCTTTGGATACGTCCAAGGTGAAATTAAATTACAGTTAGCATCGTTGACGGACTCAGATTTTGCCGCAAGTACCGTAATATTTAACACAGGAATTTGTTTTAACACTTGGATATGAATGTTGTGATAGCTTAGAGGCATCGTTAGTGTGAAACATCCAGGAAGTAAACTATCAGCAAAGTGCGCTAACTGCAACATACTGCATAGAAATTCCGTTATGCACTCGCCTAGGATAACGTCTTCTTCTTACTTGTGTTTCTCTCTTACTCATGTTGCCTTGTAATCATTATGAGCTGGCAATACTTGTTGTCCCTTCAGTATTTATAGAATGAATGGCAGTTTTTCTTAAGAGTGACAAAATTCGAGACATTATGTCACCAAATTTTGCTCCCTGTTTCACATTCTCATCATATCTGCTTCTCCTTTCACATTATCAGAAGCCAGAGTGAAGCTTGTATTGCAGTCGTCCTCTTGTTTAATTTTCTTCATGGCTTTTGAGTCTTATTCTTCGGTCATTGTAGAAAATTTCCTTGCACTGTTTGCTTTTATGTTTTAAAATTTTATATTATTTACAGCTCATAAAATTTCTTTCTCGATATTTGTGTTTTATTATCAGTGTTATGATAACTTTTTATTTGTGTTGCTATATGTTAGAGGTGGTGGCAACGAAGGTATTGTTAAGAAAAACTATTTTCATGTATTTGATGTTAAAATGAGTGCTATTTACTCATAATGTCCATAGTATCTGGTGATGATAAAAAAGGGTATCACTTCCAGTGAATGAGTTTTTCAGGCTGCAGTTCGCTTAAGGCAGAAAAATAAATATAGTTATAACAGTTACTGATGAGACGAGCTACCCAAATAATTTCCCCTGCTTTTTATTTGCGATACAAGGTCTGCGTCGGTGCATCAGGATGTTTTTCATATGTATGCTTTAGGCACAAACCATCGTCATAGAAATGTGAATACAATTCATTGGTCTGTACTAGGTATTTGTGCTTCCAATAAACACGTTGGTAGCCAGCACGACCCTCCACGGTGCTAGCCTGCTCAAGCAACATATCGGCTGAGATAACGTATTCTGTACGTCACCAGTTTCATGGAAATGACTAATTATGTCATTTTACGCTCCTCACATGGTTTGTCTCCTCTTGAATTTCAGTATTCTTTTATAAAAACAGAAATCAAATTCAAATACACTCCTGGAAATTGAAATAAGAACACCGTGAATTCATTGTCCCAGGAAGGGGAAACTTTATTGACACATTCCTGGGGTCAGATACATCACACGATCACACTGACAGAACCACAGGCACATAGACACAGGCAACAGAGCATGCACAATGTCGGCACTAGTACAGTGTATATCCACCTTTCGCAGCAATGCAGGCTGCTATTCTCCCATGGAGACGATCGTAGAGATGCTGGATGTAGTCCTGTGGAACGGCTTGCCATGCCATTTCCACCTGGCGCCTCAGTTGGACCAGCGTTCGTGCTGGACGTGCAGACCGCGTGAGACGACGCTTCATCCAGTCCCAAACATGCTCAATGGGGGACAGATCCGGAGATCTTGCTGGCCAGGGTAGTTGACTTACACCTTCTAGAGCACGTTGGGTGGCACGGGATACATGCGGACGTGCATTGTCCTGTTGGAACAGCAAGTTCCCTTGCCGGTCTAGGAATGGTAGAACGATGGGTTCGATGACGGTTTGGATGTACCGTGCACTATTCAGTGTCCCCTCGACGATCACCAGTGGTGTACGGCCAGTGTAGGAGATCGCTCCCCACACCATGATGCCGGGTGTTGGCCCTGTGTGCCTCGGTCGTATGCAGTCCTGATTGTGGCGCTCACCTGCACGGCGCCAAACACGCATACGACCATCATTGGCACCAAGGCAGAAGCGACTCTCATCGCTGAAGACGACACGTCTCCATTCGTCCCTCCATTCACGCCTGTCGCGACACCACTGGAGGCGGGCTGCACGATGTTGGGGCGTGAGCGGAAGACGGCCTAACGGTGTGCGGGACCGTAGCCCAGCTTCATGGAGACGGTTGCGAATGGTCCTCGCCGATACCCCAGGAGCAACAGTGTCCCTAATTTGTGGGAAGTGGCGGTGCGGTCCCCTACGGCACTGCGTAGAATCCTACGGTCTTGGCGTGCATCCGTGCGTCGCTGCGGTCCGGTCCCAGGTCGACGGGCACGTGCACCTTCCGCCGACCACTGGCGACAACATCGATGTACTGTGGAGACCTCACGCCCCACGTGTTGAGCAATTCGGCGGTACGTCCACCCGGCCTCCCGCAAGCCCACTATACGCCCTCGCTCAAAGTCCGTCAACTGCACATACGGTTCACGTCCACGCTGTCGCGGCATGCTACCAGTGTTAAAGACTGCGATGGAGCTCCGTATGCCACGGCAAACTGGCTGACACTGACGGCGGCGGTGCACAAATGCTGCGCAGCTAGCGCCATTCGACGGCCAACACCGCGGTTCCTGGTGTGTCCGCTGTGCCGTGCGTGTGATCATTGCTTGTACAGCCCTCTCGCAGTGTCCGGAGCAAGTATGGTGGGTCTGACACACCGGTGTCAATGTGTTCTTTTTTCCATTTCCAGGAGTGTAATTTGAAAACCTGCTAAAACGATCCATTCGAGTCATGTGATGCCTATATCATCATGGGCTAGCTGGCTACTCCTACTGCCATAATGATAATTCACAGTGGTGTCTTGTTTTGGAAATTACGCTCCGGAAAATGTGTTGCAAATGGTGTGTAGTACCATACTGCACAAATACATCTACAAAAGCTCCTGAAAAGTTTTTTAGTGTTCCAGAAAATGAGAAGATGCGTAAAATGTGGTTGGACTGTACCAGAAAATTGCCACGATATCGATGCACAAGTTCACTGACTTAATTAAAAATATGTTGCACTGTGAAGTTAACATTAACTTACCTCCGAGATATACTCTCCCACTGTGACAAGGAAGGGTAGCATCATTCAGCGAAATTAAACTCCTAGTGAAAGTTGTCGTTTAACTTAACTACAAATGAATTATTCGATAGCTCAGCTATTAGAGCGATAGTCCATCGTATTTTATAAGATGACATCCAAATATTGCTGGTTTGAATCTAACCCAAAACAATATTTTTAACTTACTTGTAAAACGATTCGATAGTCCTCTGGTATGAAAACCAAATCACAACTACAAAACTTCAACACACGGACCAGAAACAGAATGTTATTGTGTTTTCCTTGCTGTTCACATGTGCTTACACTTGCAATCGCTGTTCTAACACGTCACTTTCCAAAAGATATTTTATGGTTAATGTGACCACATACTTTTTAGTTCTTTAGAAACAATGTTTTCATCTGCGTGCTGTCCAGCTAGGATCCTTATTGTTTAAAGTTTTTAGTTTCATCATCTTACATAAAGATGAATTAAGTCTGCTTCAGACGCTAACCTTAGCTTACATGCCAACACAGCCCTTACGTTTGTGTCACCTGCATTTTGTACACGTTTTATATCACTCCGTATACTGTCATCATCCTACATGTCGTTGTACTGTGAGCTTATGGTTATATCTTGACTACTAGGAATGCTTTCAAAAATAAAGTGAATTATCTGTTTACAAAATCAATGCATTTATCCTCTGTTGTGCAGTTCTCAGACTAAGACTAATGTGAGGCTATATATAATACATCCCACAATCGAAACAACTGCTACAATCAGTTCTTTCCAACGCTGTTGTAGTATTTCGTGTAGAACTTTTATAAATATATGACCCTCTCAGGATTCGAACATGTGACCTCCTAATTTGCACTCGACTGCGCTATCCGTTGCGCCACCGAACACCGTCTGGATGCTGTCCCTATGCTGAATGTCTCCTACAAAGCAAATCAGCATTAAGTTTTACAAAAAATAATTTTATTGTGTTTTGGGTAACAGCCATGACTGATAGCCGACAATCTAGTTGTAATATACGGACCCATTTGCAAAAGTTCTACAATTCCTTAGTTTTGAGCGAGTTTAATGATGTTGCAGGAAGTTTGGGAAAGAATGTCCGTTGTAGCACATATCGACGCTCTAAATGGATGGATCATAAACGCATCAACTTTCGCGAGGCTTCCACCATCACCATTCACAAAATTCCTTTCTATTGTTACTTAAAAGTTGCGTTTTCCGTCACTATATAGCTAAACTGTCTGCAGAAAAAGTGCGTGAAAACTTCGGCTAACGCTCCTGCAAAGCCTAGTTTACACGACGACATTGCGTTGCGCCACTCGTTGCGTGGAATGAGTTGCACGCAAATAGTTTCATATTTGACTGTAGACACGGCGAAACCAGTATATAATTCAGTTTCATCGTTTTGTGGGTTCCTGAGTCGAGTCTGAAATGAAAGTTTTGGATCTGCACGTCGCACGAGTTGTGATGCAGTTGAAGCTTGATGCGTTGCATCGTTGCATAAGAAAAAAATAAGAAACGTGTTTCGATTCGTGACTGAATGAAGAAAAGACGCCAGCTCGGTTGCTCAGCATCCTTAAATACTTTGTAATGGAAGAGCCATGAAGTTCTTTTAATTATCTAAGATTCAGGCCAGAGCTGTTAACGTTTCTTCTAAATAGAGTTAATTATGCTATAATGAATAAAGATATTGTAATGCATGAAGCACTGTCGCCAGAACTGAAATTACATATCACATTCCATGCATTACAATCGAGAACACTCGGCATGCTATAAGATGCGGTTTTAGTTGGTGACAACGCTTTTTCATTAATACCAGTAATTATTAACAGTAATAATTATTAACATTAACAGTAGTAATTATTCGAAGCCGGTCATATTAAGAAGAGAACGGTTGCAAACCACTCTCTTGAAGATGGATCTGTACGGTAGCAATATTTCAAAATCCAAACATATGCGAATGGGGCGCACTGCTGCGACGTTTTAAATAGACGAATATTGAATAAAGAATGTAGCTTCTTGATTTGTGTAGCCTTCCCTCCTGTCAACAATAGTCCTTAATTTAAAAAATAAATAAATAAGTCGGCCAACTCGAACGATGGATTTTAGTCTTGTAGACAAGAGCATTTCTACAGCTAGAATTACATTTGCTTGTATTTTTCTTAATTCAGTTGTATATATGCTCCTAATTCAATAAATTTTGCCCTGCGGCTCAGATATTGTCAAACTATCTATGATCTGATTGCACGTGATGGTCTCAGGAGCAGAAATATGTTGCTTATTTTTTGTAATCAGCGTCACCGAAATCCCACAAATATCTATGCAAAGCATAGATATCCAAAAAGCGAACATTATTCTCCGTTCTCCACCTCATATTTCAGTTTGTCTACACTCTACAAACACACCTAATCTCAAAACCCATGCAACAAGTGTCACCAAAGTCGCGACTCGCCGAAACTGTTTAGTTTCACCGACGAGTTGCGCAAACGCGCATTGGCCGGTACCGCAGTTGTTTGCAGCCTAGTGTCGTCGTGTAAATTACGTATAACTTCGTCTTACCGTTAGCGTGTGACGTCACCAGAGCATCAACCAATAACAGAGCGCTTTCGATGACGTATCAGATCTTGATATTTAATGATTTTTAAGCTTTAATTACATAAAAATAACATATTTTGTGAGAATATTGACCGTAAATGCTAACTAAACGTTGTAATCAATCGTAATAAGAAAAATCCGAACTATATTTTTAACATACGAAAGACCACCGATTTGCTTTTGCAGTATGGAAGTTCAGAATAAGTCTGTGGCGACGTCATTTATCCACTGCGCCAAAAACAGCAGGTGAAAGCTGCAGCTGATAGATATTTATCTTTGCCGTAGTCGGCTTGGTTACGAGTTGTTTATTCTTGTTAGTTTTTGATCTTTGCTTGAAAAATAAAATGTTTTCTCATCTCATGAAAAAGCTGTTACTTCATAAAATACTGTATAAAGGCTCCCATAGTGGTGACCCCGAAAAATCGTAGCAGAAGCATAAAGAAAATATATATACCGACAAGAATAATGAATTCAGAGACAAAAGCATGGGGCAGTGGAATCAAGATTGAAGACTACAGTCTGTTCGAGCAAGGATCGCGGTCCACGCCCTTTGATTCGCCACAAAACGGAACGACAGATGTTAACGCAAAAGATGGGAGTACCTACGCGCGACACGGAAATGTTAAGCTTTCCGCGTTCTGGCCGACGCGCCCACAGCTTTGGTTTACGCAGGCTGAATGCATATTTCGGCAGCGTGGGGTGTCTAACAACATTGACAAATTTAATATAGTGGTTTCACATCTAAATTTAGAAGTGATAGAGCAAGTAGAAGAAATCTTGTCGCAACAAAATTACTTTGTGCTAAAGGAAGCTCTCATACAGCATTATACGTTGTCATTAGATTTGCGACTACAAAAAATTTTCGCATACGAAGATTTGGGCGACAAGACTTCGTCACAAGTACTCAAAGCCTTACGTACATTAGCCGGCCCGGAACTCCTACCTGAAGAGTCTTTACGTCTAATATGGCTTCGTAAACTTCCTGCTAACATCCGTGCAGTCATTGCAGCAGAAACAGACTTACCATTGCAAGTCTTAGCAAAAAAGGCAGACACCATCGCAAACACCTTAACCGAAGTTTCTGCGTGTTCCGAATTCAACTACAGTAGGACAGAGGCCCAAGAACGTGTAGTGTGATGGAATCTGACGTCAGTGAGCCAGGAACATGCAATAATACTTCCCAACAGCAGTGCTGATCGACCGAACCCACCATACAGCAAATGGCAGCACAAGTAGCAAAACTCAACGTGCAAGTAACTTCACACCACCACCAGCTACGAAGTCGCAGTTGGAAAAGACGAAGAAATGCTATCCAACAGGATTTGACAGATCGATGGTGCTGGTACCACAGACGCTTCGGTAACGCTGCCCGTCAATGTATTCAACCCTGCAGCTACCCAACTTAAAAGGCGGGCGTTAAAGGGCGCTAACGGTCGTCAACAACAACATAGGCGCCCGAGTCATAGCGTGATTCAAAGAGGTGGAAACGCCACGGTATCTGCAGTCAACCAATCACACCAATTTTTCGTGTTGGACCTCTCTTCAGGTGAGAAGCTTCTGATTGACACAGGTTCAGAAGTCAGTGTTTATCCAAGAAAGAGAGGTGATATACTCACGACAACAACGCAACATGTGCTGACTGCGGCAAACAATTCCAGAATATCTACCTATGGTGAGAAACAGTTGGCATTACATCTGAATTCCAACTTCCATCCAAAATGGACTTTTGTGGTTGCTGATGCGCCGAGTCCTATAATTGGAGCGGACTTTTTACGGAACTACCGACTTATGCCCGACCTGGTTAACCGCCGTTTGGTGACAGTTCCCACAGAAGGGATATTGCCTACTGCGTCTTCCGCGTCGGTTCAAGTACAGTGCGATGTGCCCGTGTCTTTCCGCACGAAGATTTCCGGTTCCTCTACCGCATCATCCGCGTCGGGATATTGTGATACGATTTCGTACCCGCAACTAAGCGGGGCGCACACGTGAGCGTCACGCAAGAAGACACCCGACAGTCGTAACGATTCGTATACTTTCGGCAATATCAGAGCACTGTCGGAGGAATCACTTTTTCGTAAACTGCTTCAAGACTTTCTAGCACTTACCGAACCCGTCAACGCAACCAGGAAATGCAGACACAATACTCAACACCACATCAGCACGACACAAGGTCAACCCGTTGCCTTCCGCCCGCGGCGTCTGCCTCCAGAGAAGCTGCTCGCGGCGAGAGCTGAGTTCGACAGACTTCTAAAAACAGGTATTGTAAGAAGGTCTGATAGTTCATGGGCATCTCCAATTCACATGGTCCGTAAAAAAGACAATTCATGGAGAGTATGTGGAGACTACAGGGCGCTTAATGCCCGCACAATTCCCGACCGCTACCCAGTACCCAATGTGACTGATTTTAACAGTACGATTAGCAATGCCAAAATATTTAGTGTGATTGATTGCGCCAAAGCATTTTCCCAGATTCCCATGGCTCCATCTGACATTAAAAAAACAGCAGTTATCACACCATTCGGTTTGTTTGAGTACAATTTTATGCCATTTGGCCTTAGAAACGCTGCTCAAACATGGCAAAGATTCATGCATGAGGTGCTTCGAGAATTACCATTCATATTTTGTTATATGGACGACATTTTAGTATTCTCTGGTTCTGTATATCAGCATGTCGAACATCTGCGGCAGCTTTTCCGCCGTCTGACAGAGTATGGCATAATTATTAACGATACAAAGTGCACGTTTGGAAAACGCGAGGTTAAGTTCCTGGGATATTTGGTGTCAGCAGCAGGCCTGTCACCTTTGCCTGAGCGGGTTGAAGCAGTACAACAGATGCCCCTTCCCACAACTTACAAAGGACTTCGCAGATTTTTAGGCATGCTCAACTATTACAGACGTCACTTACCTAAACTAGCTGCCGCCCAAGAGCCACTCACAACGTTACTTGCAGGTAAAAATACAACAGGAAATCGTAAAATTCCATGGAGTCCAGATGCTGAAGCAGCTTTCCATGACTTAAAGAAATATCTTTCTCGGGCAACACTACTGGGACATCCAAGATTGAGCGCTCCTTTAGCGCTCATGGTTGATGCGAGCCAAACAGCAGTGGGTGCAGCGCTACAGCAAGAAGTTGATGGCAGATGGCAGCCGCTCGCATTTTTCTCTAAAAACCTGACTCGACAGCAGCAAAAATGGAGTGCTATTGACCATGAGTTGCTTGCTATTTACTTAGCCATAAAGCATTTTCGCACATCTGTCGAAGGGAGGCACTTTGCAATTATTACCGATCACAAGCCGTTAGTAGCTATATTTCAACGAGACACAGAGCTCAATTCACCACGTCAGTGCAGGCAAGTCGAGTACATTGCACAGTTCACAACTGACTTGCGTCACATTTCAGGAAAAGACAACCTGGTCGCAGATTGCCTGTCTAGGAATTGTGCCAGTTTAAATTCAATTCGTTGGACCGAGTTAGCGTCTAAACAACGAGAAGATCCTTTCTTGCGCCGTCTAATAGAGGAACAGAGAACTGCTCTACAGCTCAGACGTGTGTCTGTCCCAAATGTTCCAGACGGAATTTGGTGTGATGTAGCAAAAGGAAAGGAGCGACCTTACATACCAGAACAATATCGTCGCGAGATTTATAGTGCACTACATAACCTATCACATCCAGCAGTACGAGCTACAGCCAAGTTAGTTTCCTCCAAAGTAGTGTGGCCTGGAATACAAAAAGATTGTCGTGCATGGGCACGTGCATGCCTAACATGCCAGCGTAATAAAATCAGCAGACATGTCTTTGCACCTATTGCTGACTTCCCGACGCCATCTGCAAGATTTTCACATATACATGTGGACATTGTGGGTCCGCTATCATGCTCTTCAGAACAACCCTATTTGCTCACAATCATTGATCGTTTTACCAGGTGGCCAGAAGTAGTTGTAATACAAGACATTTCTGCGGAGTCGGTTGCAAAAGCACTGTTGCATTCATGGTTCTCCAGGTTTGGCGTTCCGCAAAACATAACAACAGATCGTGGAAGGCAGTTTGAAAGCCAACTTTTCAATGAACTTTTACTACTGTGCGGGTGCAACCACCTACGCACCACAAGCTATCATCCATCTAGTAATGGAATGGTGGAACGACTACACCGCACGCTCAAAGGTGCATTAATGTGTAGTTCCACTTCATGGCCTGAAGCACTACCGATGGTCTTACTTGGATTGAGAACGGCCATGAAGGAAGACTTACAGTGCTCTTCCGCAGAATTGGTTTATGGCGAGCAATTGAGGGTTCCTGGAGAATTTATCGTTCCAGCATCTACACAGCCGTTCGCCCCTGAGCTATGCACGCAATTCGCGAGACAACTCAGCGTTAGAATGAGAAACATCAAACCCACTAACCCTGTCAGACATGGAGACTGGAGAGTGTTTGTACATAAAGACCTGCAAGCAACGTCCCACGTGTGGCTTAGGGATGATACGGTGCACCCGCTGCTTGTTTCGCCTTACTCTGGACCATACAGGGTAATCACAAGAGGAAGCCACAGCTTCAAACACGATAAGGATGGTAAAGAAGAGACAGTCTCAATTGAGCGGCTTAAACCTGCTTACACCGAAGAGGGTACACTCCTTCCTCGGTCTGCAAAATCACCCTCAAACGTGGAGGCCAAAGAAACAACAGATAGTCTCGCCGAGCCCTCGGTTTCAGAAGAGGACAACGAAGCAGCAAGTGCAGAACAGGAGCAGCCATTGCCTGCACCAGATATTTTCACGAGAGCTGGTAGAAAAATCAAGTGCAAGTTTCCCCACATACCTGGTGCACCCGGTTTCAAAAGGTGGGGGGGCTGATGTGGCGACGTCATTTATCCACTGCACCAAAAACAGCAGGTGAAAGCTGCAGCTGATAGATGTTTATCTTTGTCGTAGTCGGCTTGGTTACGAGTTGTTTATTCTTGTTAGTTTTTTATCTTTGCTTGAAAAATAAAATGTTTTCTCATCTCATGAAAAAGCTGTTACTTCATAAAATATAAAGGCTCCCATAAGCCTACAAGTTCATACGATATTTTATTGTTATTTAGATTAAATATGTTAAATATTCTCACATGAGAGATGACACAGTGGTAGCAAATTTATGTTTTTGATCCATGAAGTTCATTCCAACAGAAAATGCAGCGTCTTCGCCATATATGTTGCCACTTTGATGTAACTGTCAGTGGGAAAACGAGGGAGCGATGTGCTGTGGGTGTATGCTAGCTTAGCTGTAAAATGTTCACCCTCGAAGGGAAATGATACCCTAGTTTTCAATTCCAATCTCGCTCATCTGGGAAAGAGCTAATAACAGGTTGACCGATGATAAGTAAAACAGATCTTAAGACGACTTCTCACCTATAAGTTTTGCTGCTACATTGATTCTGTGCCCTGTAGATCTAGATGTGAGAACTTATAGAATTGTACACTTGTTAATTCCCCCATGAACCATGGACCTTGCCGTTAGTGGGGAGGCTTGCATGCCTCAGCAATACAGATAGCCATACCGTAGGTACAACCACAATGGACGGGTATCTGTTGAGAGGCCAGACAAACGTGTGGTTCCTGAAGAGGGGCAGCAGCCTTTTCAGTAGTTGCAATGGCAACAGTCTGGATGATTGACTGATCTGGCCTTGTAACAATAACCAAAACGGCCTTGCTGTGCTGGTACTGCGAACGGCTGAAAGCAAGGGGAAACTACGGCTGTAATTTTTCCCGAGGGCATGCAGCTTTACTGTATGATTAAATGATGATGGTGGCCTCTTGGGTAAAATATTCTGGAGGTAAAATAGTCCCCCATTCGGATCTCCAGGCGGGGACTACTCAAGAGGATGTCGTTATCAGGAGAAAGAAAACTGGCATTCTATGGATCGGAGCGTGGAATGTCAGATCCCTTAATCGGGCAGGTAGGTTAGAAAATTTAAAAAGGGAAATGGATAGGTTAAAGTTAGATACAGTGGGAATTAGTGAAGTTCAGTGGCAGGAGGAACAACACTTCTCGTCAGGTGACTACAGGGTTATAAACACAAAATCAAATAGGGGTAATGCAGGAGTAGGTTTAATAATGAACAGGAAAATAGGAATGCGGGTAAACTACTACAAACAGCATAGTGAACGCATTATTGTGGCCAAGATAGATACGAAGCCCACACCTACTACAGTAGTACAAGCTTATATGCCAACTAGCTCTGCAGATGACAAAGAAATTGAAGAAATGTATGATGAAATAAAAGAAATTATTCAGATAGTGAAGGGAGATGAAAATTTAATAGTCATGGGTGACTGGAATTCGAGTGTAGAAAAAGGGAGAGAAGGAAATGTAGTAGGTGGATATGGATTGGGGCTAAGAAATGAAAGAGGAAGCCGCCTGGTAGAATTTTGCACAGAGCACAACTTAATCATAGCTAGCACTTGGTTTAAGAATCATGAAAGAAGGTTGTATACATGGAAGAACCCTGGAGATACTAAAAGGTATCAGATAGATTATTTAATGGTAAGACAGAGATTTAGGAACCAGGTTTTAAATTGTAAGACATTTCCAGGGGCAGATGTGGACTCTGACCACAATCTATTGGTTATGACCTGTAGATTAAAACTGAAGAAACTGCAAAAAGGTGGGAATTTAAGGAGATGGGACCTGGATAAACTGAAAGAACCAGAGGTTGTACAGAGTTTCAGGGAGAGCGTAAGGGAACAACTGACAGGAATGGGGGAAAGAAATACAGTAGAAGAAGAATGGGTAGCTTTGAGGGATGAAGTAGTGAAGGCAGCAGAGGATCAAGTAGGTAAAAAGATGAGGGCTATTAGAAATCCTTGGGTAACAGAAGAAATATTGAATTTAATTGATGAAAGGAGAAAATATAAAAATGCAATAAATGAAGCAAGCAAAAAGGAATACAAACGTCTCAAAAATGAGATCGACAGGAACTGCAAAATGGCTAAGCAGGGATGGCTAGAGGACAAATGTAAGGATGTAGAGGCTTATCTCACTAGGGGTCAGATAGATACTGCCTACAGGAAAATTAAAGAGACCTTTGGAGATAGGAGAACCACTTGTATGAACATCAAGAGGTCAGATGGAAACCCAGTTCTAAGCAAAGAAGGGAAAGTAGAAAGATGGAAGGAGTATATAGAGGGTCTATACAAGGGCGATGTACTTGAGGACAATATTATGGAAATGAAAGAGGATGTAGATGAAGATGAAATGGGAGATACGATACTGCGTGAAGAGTTTGACAGAGCACTTAAAGACCTGAGTCGAAACAAGGCCCCCAGAGTAGACAACATTCCATTGGAACTACTGACGGCCTTGGGAGAGCCAGTCCTGACAAAACTCTACCATCTGGTGGGCAAAATGTATGAAACAGTCGAAATACCCTCAGACTTCAAGAAGAATATAATAATTCCAATCCCAAAGAAAGCAGGTGTTGACAGATGTGAAAATTACTGAACAATCAGTTTAATAAGCCACAGCTGCAAAATACTAACACGAATTCTTTATAGACGAATGGAAAATCTAGTAGAAGCTGACCTCGGGGAAGATCAGTTTGGATTCCGTAGAAATACTGGAACACGTGAGGCAATACTGACCTTACGACGTATCTTAGAAGAAACATTAAGGAAAGGCAAACCTATGATTCCAGCATTTGTAGACTTAGAGAAAGCTTTTGACAATGTTAACTGGAATACTCTCTTTCAAATTCTGAAGGTGGCAGGGGTAAAATACAGGGAGCGAAAGGCTATTTACAATTTGTACAGAAACCAGATGGCAGTTATAAGAGTCGAGGGACATGAAAGGGAAGCAGTGGTTGGGAAAGGAGTGAGACAGGGTTGTAGCCTCTCCCTGATGTTATTCAATCTGTATATTGAGCAAGCAGTAAAGGAAACAAAAGAAAAATTCGGAGTAGGTATTAAAATTTATGGAGAAGAAGTAAAAACTTTGAGGTTCGCCGATGACATTGTAATTCTGTCAGAGACAGCAAAGGACTTGGAAGAGCAGTTGAATGGAATGGACAGTGTCTTGAAAGGAGGATATAAGATGAATATCAACAAAAGCAAAACGAGGATAATGGAATGTAGTCAAATTAAATCGGGTGATGCTGAGGGAATTAGATTAGGAAATGAGACACTTAAAGTAGTAAAGGAGTTTTGCTATTTTGGGAGTAAAATAACTGATGATGGTCGAAGTAGAGAGGATATAAAATGTAGACTGGCAATGGCAAGGAAATCGTTTCTGAAGAAGAGAAATTTGTTAACATTGAGTATAGATTTAAGTGTCTGGAAGTCTTTTCTGAAAGTATTTGTATGGAGTGTAGCCATGTATGGAAGTGAAACATGGACGATAAATAGATTAGACAAGAAGAGAATAGAAGCTTTCGAAATGTAGTGCTACAGAAGAATGCTGAAGATTAGATGGGTAGATCACATAACTAATGATGAAGTATTGAATAGGATTGGGAAGAAGAGAAGTTTGTGGCACAACTTGACCAGAAGAAGGGATCGGTTGGTAGGACATGTTCTGAGGCATCAAGGGATCACCAATTTAGTATTGGAGGACAGCGTGGAGGGTAAAAATCGTAGAGGGAGACCAATAGATGAATACACTAAGCAGATTCAGAAGGATGTAGGTTGCAGTAGGTACTGGGAGATGAAGAAGCTTGCACAGGATAGAGTAGCATGGAGAGCTGCATCAAATCAGTCTCAGGACCGAAGACCACAACAACAACAACAACAACAACAACAACAACAACAACAACACACTTGTTAATGTCTCGTTTTTTTCTGATACTGTAAATTTTATTGACTTAATTTTGGCACAGAATGATTTATTAACTGTATTCCCACATGTTTCTTTTCTTATTGCTTCATTTGCGTACTTTGTGGTAGTGCTTCGTTCAGCATGACAACTGAGCGTAGATACAGACAGTTTCGAAACCGAAAGTTCGTATTATCCTGATTATTCGTTACAAATTGTTGCTCTTTGTTTTATTAAAACATACTTTTTTCATAACTTTATCATAATAAGTTGTAATTCATTTGTGTTAGTTCAAGTTCGATTGAATTAATAGCGTTTTTTAGTTACTTTCTTGAACACAACAGAGAAACATAAGAAATTAATCGGCAGAAATATAGTCTCCTACATTGTCTACAGCATTCTGACAATTCTAGAATAGTTTTTCAGTTGCACACCAGTTGACAATATATTGGTGGCACTTCGTGTCACTGCGTATTATGTGCTCAGTGCCAGTGTGCTCAAATAAAATACTTCAACTTCAATTTTATCCATACTGTAGTGAGATACCAATTTTGTTTCAGTTTTAAAAACAGTTTCGATATGTTAGCTTCATATAGTATGCAACAATGTATCATCTAGAAACAACCAAATTTTCTGCTGTAAACCCTTCAAATTTTATGTGGTAGGTTTAACTATCATAATAATTATGTCCAATGCCGAAAAAGCAGACAACCATCAGTCTGTGATGTGAAACTCTAAGACATTAAAAATCACTTTTGTGTAGGATTATACGGTGAAGAAAATGTGCAAAATCAGAAGAAGTGGTTTTTAATTTTATCAAGGAAAGGAAGATCTCTACCAAGAAACAAACTCCAAGGGTTTATGTGCCTTTCCATCGTTAACATACAGAATTTTTTACAGCAAGAAAATCAGAAAACTAAATTTCCTCATGTATTGGTATCAGTCACTGTGTTGCTGGACTGTGGACATAGGACAGGGCAACTGCACTGCACTGCACTGTTTTTCGAGTTGAACTGCTTGCGTGTGTTTGTGTCGTCCCGTTCCATGCTGCATTTGCACCTGACTGTTCACACAGAATGAGGCATAAAAGAGACAGCACATTCACACAAAAACTCAATGCCCCATTCCTTCTGTAATTTCTCTGCTGTATAGCTCTTGATTTTATGAAGTTGTTCAGTAGATGCACACACACTTCAAATTTTCCAAACGTTTTAGTTTTCGGTATATTGATAGCCAAAAGTACTTGGCTTAAGGATCAGCCAGCCAGTTGCCTAAGTGATGGTAACAACGACACAACTTCTTTCATTAAGATATGATTAAAAAGCGATATAATGGTGTACCACTGTGGCAGGGAAACAAATTGGGTGAGAGGGATACTTAGGGTAAATACATCACAGAAAAAGATGATTGGGCACTAGGAATCAGATCTGATTACAGGAGAATAATGGGACAGTGTTGGGTCCAATCCCTCAGGAGATGATTTAAGAAAAGCTAATTTCAACAAAGAACCCTTTTACGAAGTCTGTTCAAAAAAATTCCAAAATTTTGTCCACAAAATTTTGTATGCTTACCTTTTAGTTATTACGCATTGTCTCCTTCGAAATACTCTTCTCCACAATTGATAAACCAGTATTAAAGCCATTTCCACTTCCAGAAGCAGCCTTTGTTCGCCTCTTGCTGGACCACATGAAGTGCCATCTCACTTTCAATGGGGTTTCCATCTTTGGAAATTAAAAAAAAAAGTTCACAGGGGTCATGTCTGGGGAGTATGGAGGATGAGGCAGCATAGTGATTTTGTATTTTGAGTGAAAGTCATGCACCAACTCAGATGAATGTGCAGGTGCATCATTGTGATGCAAGGGCCACAAATTCTCTCTCCACATTTCAGGCCATTAGCTTCTCACATTTTCTTTCAGGCGCCACAACACATCTGAAGAGTACCACTGATTAACAGTGTGTCCCTGTGGCAGGAATTCATGATAAACTAATTCTTCAAAGTCAAAGAAAATTGTCACCATGGTTTTGACATCTGACCTGACCTCAAAAGCTATTTTTGGTCTCTGAGAACCTTTCTCGACCCATTGTGAAGACTGAACCTTGGTCTCAACATCATAACTTGAGACCCACACCCCACCACCAATCTTATCATCTCTCTTAAGCAACATCCCGTTGTCATTTGCTTGATCCAAAAGCAGGAGAATAATGGGACAGTATTGGGTCCAATCCCTCAGGAGATGATTTAAGAAAAGCTAATTTCAACAAAGAACCCTTTTACAAAGTCTGTTCAAAAAAATTCCAAAATTTTGTCCACAAAATTTTGTATGCTTACCTTTTAGTTATTACGTATGGTCTCCTTCGAAATACTCTTCTCCACAATTGATAAACCAGTATTAAAGCCATTTCCACTTCCAGAAGCAGCCTTTGTTCGCCTCTTGCTGGACCACATGAAGTGCCATCTCACTTTCAATGGGGTTTCCATCTTTGGAAATTAAAAAAAAAAGTTCACAGGGGTCATGTCTGGGGAGTATGGAGGATGAGGCAGCATAGTGATTTTGTTTTTTGAGTAAAAGTCATGCACCAACTCAGATGAATGTGCAGGTGCATCATTGTGATGCAAGGGCCACAAATTCTCTCTCCACATTTCAGGCCATTAGCTTCTCACATTTTCTTTCAGGCACCACAACACATCTGAAGAGTACCACTGATTAACAGTGTGTCCCTGTGGCAAGAATTTGTGATGACCTAATTCTTCAAAGTCAAAGAAAATTGTCACCATGGTTTTGACATCTGACCTGACCTGAAAAGCTATTTTTGGTCTCTGAGAACCTTTCTCGACCCATTGTGAAGACTGAACCTTGGTCTCAACATCATAACTTGAGACCCACACCCCACCACCAAACTTATCATCTCTCTTAAGCAACATCTTGTTGTCATTTGCTTGATCCAAAAGCTCTTCACAGATTGCAAGGCGAAGGTCTTTCTGTGGTATTGACTCATGGGCCGTGGGACTAACTTGTTGGCAACATGATACATCCCAAGATGTTGTGTCACGATTTCATGACATGATCTAACTGAAATGTTACGTTCGTCTGCAGTCTTTTGGACAGTCAGTATTCGAATGGTGTGCATGGTTTCATTGATGTTCGTGACATGAGCTTCATCAGTAGACATCGAAGGGCCTCCTGAATGAGTGTCATTTTTAACTCCCCCGCCCCGCACACACACACACACACACACACACACACACACAATTCATTCTGTTGCTAAACTGGTGAACCCTGCATGCCTCACAACATATGCTATGCTACATAATCCACTCATCTAATCTTCAGCATTCTTCTGTACCACCTCATCAGAAGTTTTAATTTTCTTCTTCTGTGAACTGTTTATCATTCATGTTGCACTTCCATGAAAGGCTACACTCCAGACAAATATCTTCAGAAAGGACTTGCTAACAGTTATCTATATTCAATGCTAACAAATTTATCTTCTTCAGAAATCAAACTATGGAAAATCCAGGTAGGAATATCAGCAATGTAAGAAAAGATAGATTGTTACTTACCATTAAAGAAGACATGTTAAGTTTCAGAGAGGCACAATTAAAAGAAACTTACAAAAAGCTTTTGGCCACAGCCTTCATCAGCAAATGAGACACACACCATTCATACACACAAGCTAGTGCGACTCTCACACACTCATGACCACCAACTCCAGCAGCTTGGGCCAGAATCAAAATATCATTTGCCAGCTTATCCTCTCTACTTCAGCATTCATCAGTTATTTTACTTCCCAAATATCAACACTCATTACTACTTTTAGTGTCTCGTTTCCTAACCCAATTCCCTCAGATTCGCCTAATTTAATTCAACTGCATTCCATTACCCTTGTTTTTCTTTCATCTTACACACTTCGTTCAAGACACTATCCATTCCATTCAACTGCTCTTCCATGTCCTTTGCTGCCTCTGACAGAATTACAGTGTCATCAGCAAACCTCACAGTTTTTATTTATTCTCCTTGGACTTTGATTCCTTTTTTTAATTTTTCACTGGTTACCGTTACTGCTTGTTCAATGTACAGATTAAATTATCTCAGGTGTAGGCTGCAACCCTGTCTCATTCCCTTATTAACAACTGTTTCACTTTCATGCCCCTCGACCATTATAACAGCCGGCTGGTTTCTGTACAAGTTGTAAATACCCTTTCATTCCCTGTATTTTAGCCATCCTACCTTCAGAATTTCAAAGATTGTGTTGCAGTCAATATTGTCAAAAGCTTCCTTTAAATCTACAAATGCTATAAGCATAGGTTTCCCTTTCCTTAACCTATCTCCTAAGAGAAGTGATGGAAGCAGTATTGCCTTGCATGTGCTATTACTGCTTTGATATTACATGCCCAGTTGTAATCACAAAAAGAAACAAACAAAAAACATAAACAAAAATATTTGGGTAAATAGTAATGTCACTAAAGCAAGGGAAAAATTAAAACTACTCCACAGTGCAATGCTGAATAATAGAGAGATTCCTGAGCTAAAGGAAGCCTTCAAAATATATCAATCACACTATAAGGACTTATCACACCGACCAGGAGCAACTATGTTGCAAATAAGCTTCAAAACACACACAACGTAACTGCTGCCATCTGGGCAGTCATAAACAGTTTTAAAAACTGCAGTGACAAATCCTGTATGGACTTTACTATTAACCACAATGGCATGTTCATGAAAGACCAACTGGAAATTGTAAATATTTTTAATGAATATTTTTCTTCTGTAGGGGAAGCCATAAATGACAAACATAAAAACATGCACTACAGTTTTAAAGTTAATACATGTGACCATAGTATATATCTAGCCCCCACAAACTGTGCAGAAATAATGGGCATCATTAGCTCTCTAAAACCCTCTAATTCAGCTGGACATGATGGCCTAAATATTAATGTTTTAAAAGCCTGTAGCCAAAATGTCTCTGTACCTCTGTCTGTAGCAGTCAACAATATAATAGAATCAGGTACCTTTCCAGACAGACTAAAAATAGCACAGGTAACACCCATTTTTAAGAAAGGTGACAACAACAAAATAGAAAACTACAGACTAGTCTCAATCCTTCCTGTCTTTTCCAAAATAGTTGAGGAAGTTATATACAACAGGATTATAAACTTTCTTAACAAACACAACCTGATGTTTGAAAATCAAAATGGATTCCTAAAAGGTAAATCAACTAGCATTGCAGCTGCTCAACTAATTGATGAGGTGTTAGGGGGTGTCGAAAGCAAGGAACATGTGACAGGTGTATACCTAGACCTGGAAAAAGCCTTTGATAGTGTGAATGTTGACATCCTATTAGACAAGCTATGGAACATGGGCATTAGAGGCGCTGCTTATGACCTAATAAAGTGTTATATTAGCAATAGAAAACAGTATGTTCTACTTAAAACGGAAAGTGGTGTCTACACATCAGAGATCACTTGCATAAAATATAGTGTGCCCCAGGGCTCAGTGTTGGGCCCCCTTCTGTTCTTGATCAATGTAAATGATATTAAATACTGTACTATAAATTCCAAAATTGTTCTGTTTGCTGATGACATGTCCATTGCGTGTTAAAAGGAATCATGTAATGAACTAGAGGCCGAGTGTAATAATGTGACAAAAGAAATTATTCAGTTTTTTAATGAAAGCCACTTAAATGTAAGCACCAGTAAAACATGTTTGATGGAGTTTAGCAAAAGTAGTTTGAATAATGAAATTAAATCATACATTGGCAATGAATTGGTCAAGAAAGAGTCTAGTGTAAAATTCCTTGGCGTAACAATCCAAAGCAACCTGAAATGAGACACACATATTGACACCCTAGCAACTAAGAACTTTGTCAAAAAATATATTTGCAATCAGTACTATTAGTTCTGTAGAGACACTGTAGTCCTAAAGACTGCATACCATGCTCTTTTCTCCTCTCACTTGAACTACGGTATTGAAATTTGGGGGGCAACAACCAAAGCTAATCAAGATAAGCTACTCATTCTTCAATAAAGGGCTGTGAGAATAATCTGTGGAGCAAAATATAGGGAATCTTGTTGCAACTTGTTTCCAAAAACAGAGGTGTTAACTGTTATAAACACATACATTCTAAAAGCCATATTGCTTGTGAAAAGACTGCACCCAAACACTTATTCAGATTTCCACCAGTACAATACTAGAAATAAAGAAAGCCACAGAACAGAACTTTACGAAAAGGGGCATCAGTATGCAGGTATAAAATTAGCTAATGCACTGCCTAGTGGAATCATGGCTCTTCCTACAATTAAACTGAAACATCAGCTTAAGAAAGTTTTAGTAAAACACCCTTTCTACACATTAGAAGAGTACCATACTTATATGAAGAACAACAAATGCTTTGTGAAATTATGTGAATAGAAATCAGTAAACATCTTATTGTAATTTTGTTGTAAATTAATGACGTATTCAGAAGAATGTGTATTGTGTATTGTACAAATAACTTTAAACATTACTGTTTCTTTGTACATGTGCAGTGTACCATTCGATGTTGAATAAAGCTATTATTATTATTATTATTATTATTATTTCTTTCCTTTCTCAGACGTCATGTCTGGTTAAAAATGGAAAGTGACACAGGCCTTGATCAAGCGTGACTTCCTTTTAACTGTACGGCATATGTTATATTGCATTTAGGAACTTTCGGGTAATTGAACATGTATCAATAATTACAGATTCCTGTAGTTGTATATATAAGTTTGGATGTAGCTGTATTGTGTTGATGTACTGGTGGATATTGTGTGGTATGACTCCTGTAGTTGATAGTATAATCGGTACAATGTCAACTTTATTCTGATGCCACATGTCCTTGACTTCCTCAGCCAGTTGGATGTATTTTTCAATTTTTTCTCCTGTTTTCTTCTGTATATTTGTTGTATTGGGTATGGATATTTCGATTAGTTGTGTTAATTTCTTCTTTTTATTGGTGAGTATGATGTCAGGTTTGTTATGTGGTGTTGTTTTATCTGTTATAATGGTTCTGTTCCAGTATAATTTGTATTCATCATTCTCCAGTACATTTTGTGGTGCATACTTGTATGTGGGGACGTGTTGTTTTATTAGTTTATGTTTTATGGCAAGTTGTTGATGTATTATTTTTGCTACATTGTCATGTCTTCTGGGGTATTCTGTATTTGATAGTATTGTACATCCACTTGTGATGTGATCTACTGTCTCTGTTTGTTGTTTGCAAAGTGTGCACTTATCTGTTGTGGTATTGGGATCTTTAATAATATGCTTGCTGTAATATCTGATGTTTATTGTTTGATCCTGTATTGCAATCATGAATCCTTCTGTCTCACTGTATATATTGCCTTTTCTTAGCCATGTGTTGGATGCGTCTTGATCAATGTGTGGCTGTGTTAGATGATATGGGTGCTTGACATGTAGTGTTTCCTTTTTCCAATTTACTTTCTTCGTACCTGTTGATGTTATGTGATCTAAAGGGTTGTAGAAGTGGTTATGAAATTGCAGTGGTGTAGCCGATGTATTTATATGAGTGATTGCTTTGTGTATTTTGCTAGTTTCTGCTTTTTCTATAAAGAATTTTCTTAAATTGTCTACCTGTCCATAATGTAGGTTTTTTATGTCGATAAATCCCCTTCCTCCTTCCTTTCTGCTTAATGAATCTTTCTGTTGCTGAATGTATGTGATTTATTCTATATTTGTGGTAAATGAATAGGTCAATATTGGTATAGCATAAGTATTTATAGCTTTTGTCTTGTTTCTTGCTGTCAATTCTGTTTTCAGTATTTTTGTTAGTCTTTGTCTATATTTTTCTTTTAGTTCTTCTTTAATATTTGTATTATCTATTCCTATTTTTTTGTCTGTATCCTAGATATTTATAGGCATCTGTTTTTTCCATTGCTTCTATGCAGTCGCTGTGGTTATCCAATAAGTAATCTTCTTATTTAGTGTGATTTCCCTTGACTATGCTATTTTTCTTAATGTGAATCTTTGTTGCTGAATGTATGTGATGTATTCTATATTTGTGGCATTGTGATCATGTGAGTGTATTGAGTGATTCTCGGTCTGTGTTACTCCATTTCACTACTCCAAATGAATAGGTCAATATTGGTATAGCATAAGTATTTATAGCTTTTGTCTTATTTCTTGCTGTCAATTCTGTTTTCAGTATTTTTGTTAGTCTTTGTCTATATTTTTCTTTTAGTTCTTCTTTAATATTTGTATTGTCAATTCCTATTTTTTGTATGTATCCCAGATATTTATAGGCATCTGTTTTTTCCATTGCTTCTATGCAGTCGCTGTGGTTATCCAATAAGTAATCTTCTTATTTAGTGGGATTTCCCGTGACTATGCTATTTTTCTTACATTTGTCCGTTCCAAAAGCCATATTTATATCATTGCTGAATACTTGTGTTATCTTTAGTAATTAGTTGAGTTGTTGATTTGTTGCTGCCAGTAGTTTTAGATCATCCATGTATAGCAAACGTGTAATTTTGTGTTGGTATGTTCCAGTAATATGGTATCCATAATTTGTATTATTTAGCATGTTGGATAGTGGATTCAGAGCTAGGCAGAACCAGAAAGTGCTTAATGAGTCTCCTTGGTATATTCCATGCTTAATCTGTATTGGCTGTGATGTGATATTATTTGAATTTGTTTGGATATTAAGTGTGGTTTTCCAATTTTTCATTACTATGTTTAGGAACTGTATCAATTTAGGATCTACTTTGTATATTTCCAATATTTGTAGTAACCATGAGTGGGGTACATTATCAAAAGCTTTTTGGTAATCAATGTATGCGTAGTGTAGTGACCTTTGTTTAGTTTTAGCTTGATATGTCACCTCTGCATCTGTTATCAGTTGCTCTTTACATCCTTGTGCTCCTTTGCAACAGCCTTTTTGTTTTCATTTATAATTTTGTTCTGTGTTGTATGTGTCATTAAGTTCTGTGTAATGACTGAAGTTAATATTTTGTATATTGTCGGTAGGCATGTTATGGGGCAATATTTTGCTGGGTTTGCTGTGTCTACTTGATCTTTAGGTTTCAGATAAGTTATTCCTTCTGTAAGTGTATCGGGAAATGTGTATGGGTCTGCAATGTAACTGTTACATAATTTAGTTAGATGTGAATGTGTTGAGGTGAACTTCTTTAGCCAGAAATTTGCTATTTTATCTTTTCCAGGGGCTTTCCAATTGTGCATAGAATTAATTGCTCGGGTGACTTCATGTTGCAAAATTATCACTTCTGGCATTTGTGATATCATCTTGTATGTGTCCGTTTCTGCTTGTATCCACCGTGCATGTCTATTATGTTGTACCGGGTTTGACCATATGTTGCTCCAAACATGTTCCATGTTTGTTATGTTTTGTGGATTGTCTATTTTAATGTGCGTGTAATCTATTGTCTGGTAAAATTTCTTTTGGTTTGTATTGAATGTTTGGTTTTGTTTCCTTCTATTTTCACTTTTTTTGTATATTCTAAGTCGTTTGGCCAATGCTTGTAATTTCTGCTTCTTTTCATCTAATTGCTCTATCGCTTTTTGCTGTGAGATTTTACCTAACCTTTTTCGTTTTTTTTCTAACATTCCATTTCTTATAAATTGTGTTAGCTGTCCAATGTCTTTTCTCAGTTTTTCTATTCTGATCTGTAGCCTGTGTTGCCATGCTGGTTTTGTGGGTTTCTTCCGTGTGTTGGTTGGTTCTGATCTCTGCCTAGTGTGTATATTTAGTGTGGTGAGTGCTCCTACATAAACCAGTAGTTGTAACTCTTCCATAGTTGTATTTTCATTTATTTTGTTGTGTATGATTGTATTGATAGTTGTTATTGTTGTTTCAACTGGTGCGTTATTTGGTGGTCTATGCAAGAATGGTCTAATGTCTGTATTTGTGTCTTTGTATTCTATACATGTCAACTGAAATTTTTCTTCTATATCTAACATGTGTGTCACTCCATGTTCTATTTGTGCTTGTTCTGGTGGCTGTCTTAAGATTTCGTTTTCCTCTGATTGTTTAATTGATGCGTGTTCTTTGTTTGTTTGCTCTGGGATGTTTGAGTCCATTACTGTATTTTTTTCTTCTTCTGATTGCACATTATTTTGTTCCAGTATTTGTTGTACTTGTTGTTTGATGTTTTCTAATTCTGACTGGGGTATCCTGTTTTTTTTTTATTATTACACAGATCTGATCAGCTAGTTGTAGTTCTGTTAAAAATTTTAATTCTGGGTATCTGGTAATAAATGTTGTGTATACTTGTGATCTGTATCCAGTTGTGTTGGTTCCTAAGTTTGTTGCTTGGTAATAACAGAACATGTGGTGTTGGTTAACTTCATCTGTCCATCTCATCCTCTGCCTTTGTTTTCCTTCTAGAGTGGTTGCAGGAAGCATATCCTGCAAAACACCTCTATTTGGATTTAAATCATTTGCCGTGTGTCTAGCAATGTCGTTACCATTGTGGACGGGCATAGGGTTCAAGCGTCGTCATCGACCATGACAGCGCTTGTCTGAGGCTACATTAGTTCTGTCCTGAAGCAACTAATCACACTAAAAGGGGGGGTTAGCCCTATTAGTGGTTTGTTCTTTTCGTCGCCTTTTACGACTGGCAGAACATACCGGAGGCATATTTTTTTCCCAGGCCTCCATGGGTTATTATTATTATTATTATTATTATTATTATTATTATTATTATTATTATTATTATTATTATTATTTCTATTTTTCTCAGACCTTAGGTCTGGTTAAAAATGGAAAGTGACGCATACCTTCTTCAAGCGTGACTTCCTTTTAACTGTATGGTATATGTTACATTGTACTTAGGAACTTACGGGTTATTGAACACGTATCAATAATTACGGATTTCTGTAGTTGTACATATATGTTTGGATGTAGCTGTATTGCATTGATGTACTGGTGGATATTGTGTGGTATGACTCCTGTAGTTGATAGTATAAACGGTATAACATCAACTTTATCCTGATGCCACATGTCCTTGACTTCCTCAGCCAGTTGGATGTATTTTTCAATTTTTTCTCCTGTTTTCTTCTGTATATTTGTTGTATTGGGTATGGATATTTCGATTAGTTGTGTTAATTTCTTCTTTTTATTGGTGAATATGATGTCAGGTTTGTTATGTGGTGTTGTTTTATCTGTTATAATGGTTCTGTTCCAGTATAATTTGTATTCATCATTCTCCAGTACATTTTGTGGTGCATACTTGTATGTGGGAACGTGTTTTATTAGTTTATGTTTTATGGCAAGTTGTTGATGTATTATTTTTGCTACATTGTCATGTCTTCTGGGGTATTCTGTATTTGATAGTATTGTACATCCACTTGTGATGTGATCTACTGTTTCTATTTGTTGTTTGCAAAGTCTGCACTTATCTGTTGTGGTATTGGGATCTTTAATAATATGCTTGCTGTAATATCTGGTGTTTATTGTTTGATCCTGTATTGCAATCATGAATCCATCCGTCTCACTGTATATATTGCCTTTTCTTAGCCATGTGTTGGATGCGTCTTGATCAATGTGTGGCTGTGTTAGATGATATGGGTGCTTGACATGTAGTGTTTTCTTTTTCAAATTTACTTTCTTCGTATCTGTTGATGTTATGTGATCTAAAGGGTTGTAGAAGTGGTTATGAAATTGCAGTGGTGTAGCCGATGTATTTATATGAGTGATTGCTTTGTGTATTTTGCTAGTGTCTGCTTGTTCTATAAAGAATTTTCTTAAATTGTCTACCTGTCCATAATGAAGGTTTTTTATGTTGATGAATCCCCTTCCTCCTTTCTTTCTGCTTAATGTGAATCTTTCTGTTGCTGAATGTATGTGATGTATTCTATATTTGTGGCATTGTGAGCTGGTAAATGTATTGGGTGCTTCTAGGTCTGTGTTACTCCATTTCACTACTCCAAATGAGTAGGTCAATATTGGTATAGCATAAGTATTTATAGCTTTTGTCTTGTTTCTTGCTGTCAATTCTGTTTTCAGTATTTTTGTTAGTCTTCGCCTATATTTTTCTTTTAGTTCTTCTTTAATATTTGTATTATCTATTCCTATTTTTTGTCTGTATCCTAGATATTTATAGGCATCTGTTTTTTCCATCGCTTCTATGGAGTCACTGTGGTTATTCAATATGTAATCTTCTTGTTTAGTGTGTTTTCCCTTGACTATGCTATTTTTCTTACGTTTGTCTGTTCCAAAAGCCATATTTATATCATTGCTGAATACTTCTGATATTATTATTATTATTATCATCATCTCGTGTCAGAAACATACAGATACATGTAAATATATCTTACACAGTTATGATTAAATTTCTTTTGACCAAAACTTGGCCAGTTCCAGTGCATTTTCTGTTGCTTGTTGAAGATCATCTTCTGCACAGGTGACTGGGTACAATCGACAACAAAGCATGTGCCAAACTGTCTGTTCTTCTCCACAGTAACACCGAATATCATTTGGATCAGTGTATCCCCGTCTTGCCAAGTTAACTTTTGATCTTCCAAGGTGTCCATTCATTGTCATGACCTGGAGGTAAGCTTCAACAACTCTTTTTCCAATCGGGGGCAGGTAGGTCACAGCCCTCCATAGTTGTAACCTAGCTTTTTCACCAGTGGTTCTAAATTCCTTTGATGTCCTATGGAAACTCTTCCTTGACTTCAGTCGTTGCGGATGCAGTTAATGTCCATACAGAGGATGGGTAATTTTCTGTTCCAATGCCTTTCTTTCCTTGTTTGCAGCTATCCCTCTTCAAACTGGTGGTGGTGGTATTCCTGCAAAGTGGTAAAGCCTATCGACTGGCATGGATTTCAAGCAACCTGCTAAAATTCTGCAGGTTTTGTTGAGAGCTACATCCACCTGTTTGGTATGAGTTGAATTATGCCAAACATGACAGACGTATTCTGCCACAAAATAGCATAGTGCCATTGCACATGTTCAGATTGTTTCAAGTTGACAACTCCACTGTAATCCAGCAAGTTCCCATAGGAGATTGTTCCTGGTGGGAACTTTCGACTTTTATTTCGTGCAGTGCTTTTTGAAAGTGAATGATCTGTCAGGTGTCACTCCTAGGTATTTTGGAGTCTCATAGTGTTCCAGTTCAACCCCCACCAAACTATTTTCAACTTGTCAATCCTTGTTTCTCAAATGAAAAGCACACACTTGAGTCTTTGAAGGGTTTTGTTTAAGCTGGTTTGTGTTGCAGTATCTGGATAGATCTTCAAGAACATTCATGAGATTGTTCTCCACTGATTCAAAATCTATGCTCTGGGTGGCTAGAGCTAGGTTGTCATCATATAAGAAGCTCCTGGTGTTAGGGGCTATAGGTTGGTTGTTTGTGTATATATTAAGCAAAATTGGAGCCAAAAAACTCTTCCTTGTGGGAGGACATTCTTCTGTAGTCTCCAAAGACTATGCTGTCCTTGAAAGTCGACTAAGAACCTGCGATTCCGCAGAAGGGAGGTGATGAGTCTCATTAGACTTAAATATTTGGTTAGATTGTAAACTTTGACTAGTAGTAGCTGGTGACTGACCATATCATACACTGCTGGTAAGTCAACAAATGCTACTACTGTCACCTTCCAAGCTTCAAAGCCATCTCCTATAAACTGTGTGAGATTTAGCAGTTGTCCAGTACAGCTTTTACCTGGGCGAAATCCAGACTGCTGGGGTATAAGTGAGGGGACAATTGCAGGGAATAGGTGATTTAAAATCAGTCTTTCCAACAATTTGTAAAGATGACCAAGTAGTGCAAATGGTCTAAAATTCTTTGGTTCAGTTCCTTCTTTGCCAAGTTTCAGCAAAGCCATCACCCAACTCTCCTCCATATCTTCGGAATTTGGTTTCTGGTTACACAGTTATCAAAAAGTTGGAGAATCCATTTCTGTGTATTTAAACCGAAGTGTTTTATTTTCTCAGTTTGTATATCATTTAAGCCAGTTGATTTGCCATTTTTACTTTGTTTGATAGCCTTCTTTAGTTCTTCCATGCTGAATGATGATGTAAGGTCACTACTCTCCTCTTGCTCCTCTCTTTGCGACTTTGGTTTTCCTCATTTGTGTGTTGGCTTCTTGTTCATTGGCAGGTATATTTGTTGAGTAATGGTCTTAGTCAGATCATTGTTTAGGCATCTCAGAAGTCTCCAAGCTTTATGGCTGTCTCTTTTCAGATCCAAGTTTTCTAGTTTTTATCCACTTATCCCTTTTTGTCTCCTTGATAGAGGAAATAAGCTTGTTCTCTCCTTCCACAGTTGCTTCACTGAAAGAGTTTTCCACAAATAAGTAACAGTATTGCACTAGTAGGGTGGCTTGGTCTGAAGTAAGCCTGAGAATATAAGGTGTTCAATAGCTGCGAGGGACAGTCATTCTTGAACATCACTTTACAGACGCTGTGAAGGTGTCATAGCCTTTGGATATTGGTTCTATATAAGATACTTTGATGTCCAGCAGTTCCCCAAATCTTGACCAATCAACCTTTTAAAATTTAAACCTTCTCCAAAAAGACACCTTCTGTGGTCTTATAGCAGCAAATAATTGGCACATTTTTGGTCTATGCTACAAGTTGGGTATTGGGGAGCAGACAGATTTTAACCTTGTTGGCTGATACCGCTGCTACGAAAAATTAGGTCAGTATTGTAAGTTCGCCTTCATCTGCCACTTTTAAAAGATCCAGGCACTTTTGCGTCATGGATTAAAGCCAGGTGACTTGCTTCTGCTCATACTTTTACTGCTGTCCCATTCTGATCTTCATGAGCATAGCCCCAATCGGTACTATGGTTGTTGAAATCACCGATCACTATCTGCACATGTTTATTTTTGGAAATTGGGTGGTTTGTTGACAATGAATTCAGCAGCAGGTGGTTTGTGAAGTGATGTAACTGTTTCTATAGTAAGAATTTCAGTGTCGTTTACCTCTGTGAATGCTGTGGACAAGATGTGGGTATCTGGATGAACAAAGGTAGTACTTCCATATTTATCATGTGGTCTTTCGATGGCGAAACACATTCCACCTATTTTTGGTCTGCGCATGTCACAACTTCTATGTATCTCCTGTATGCACAGTATATGGCACTGGTGCTGACTGCATAGCTCTTGTGCAGTTCTTCTTTGGCTGGTGTTATGCCTTCTATGTTAATAGATATAATCATTAACTGAGGCCTGAAAAAGGGCTCAGGCATGTGTGTTTCTGGTGTGAAAGGATCAACCGTCAGTTTACTTTGAATCATATTCTGATGTTGCCCAGGGTATGTGCGATTGCTTTTACCATCCTGATTGCAGACCATCACAATCTTCTTGGAGGTTCCTTTTGTGTACCCTGATGCGATGATTAACTTTGAAGTATAATATACTACCTTTACAAAACTGAAGAAATGACTTAAGCAAGTTCATCACCAGAAAAAAAGCCAACAAACTTCTCTTTCTCCATGACAATGCAAGGCCTCACACAATCTGTGCACTAAAGAGAAGCTCACAAAACTTCACTGGACTGTTCTTCCCCATCCACCCTACTGCCTGCATCTTGCACCTTCTGACTTCCATTTGTTTGGCCCAATGAAGGAGACACTATGTGGAAAGCAGTATGGGGAGGTTATTGATACATCAAGACATTTGCTCTGACATTAACCAGTACAGTGGCAGTATGCAGGCATATAGGCCCTCCCTGTAAGGTGGCATAAGGCTGTCATGTTGAATGGAGATTATGTTTAAAAATAGGATTTTTTAGCCAAAGAGTTGGGGATATATTGTGTATTGGAATCCTGAATAAAACCAATCTCATTGTGAATGGGGGGAGGAGGGGTGGCTGGAAGTGTTGCATTACTTATTGAATGCCATTCATATTTTTGTTTGGTTTTGCTTTGCTTTAGGGTGCAAAAATCAACTGGGATCATACGCGCCCAAGTCAAAACTGTAGAACACGAAGACAGAAGAGTCAAAAAACGACTATACATCAGTCCCAATTGACATAATAGAAGACAGCTAAAAACAAGCACGTGGGAAAAGGCTAAAAAAGACACCAAAGAGAAACAGAGGTCCAAAACTAAAAATTACATGGTCTCTGCCATATTGCTTTGGTGGATAAAAAGCAAAACGCAGTCGACAGCCCATGCGTCATTTGCTAAAACAGCCAGTAACTCAGGGGGCAAACCCAAGCAGGAACGTAAACAGTTTTAAAAAAGGGCATTCCATCAGGAATTGGTGGACAGTTAAAACTTGATTTCAGTGTGTACAAAGTGGTGGGGTAGTGCCACTTATCAAATGACGATTGCTAAAAAGGCAGCCTAGTTAAAATGACCGGCGGGAGGGCCAAGAGGAGGTCGTCCAAGCTGCTGGGAGTGGCTTAGTAATCCTGAGCTTATTCCCATGAAGGGAGGACCAATGGCAATGCCAAAAGGACACCACCACCTGACAGAGGGCAACACAGAGATCATTGGAGGGAATATTAGAACTAGTGGGCTCAGGTACGAGGACTACAGCCTTGGCAGCAGTGTCAGAAGTCTCGTTTCCTGGCAGACCCACAGAACTAGGAACCCACAGAAACATCACACTGGCTCCACCTAGGATGAGCAAGTGACAGTTTTCCTGGACCCACTGCACTAAGGCATGGCCAGTGTTCAGTGCACGGAGACTTTGAAGGATGCTGAGAGAGTCTGAGCAGAGGATACAATTGAAAAGGCTGTGTCGTCATATGTACTCTGTGGCCTGATACAGGGCAAAACGCTCTGCTGTAAATACTGAGCAGTGTGCAGGAAGCCGATATCAAAAGACATGGGTGCCAATAATGAAGGCACACCCGACCCCACAGGCAGTGCAAGAGCCATTAGTGTACACAAAGGTACTATTGCGAAGTTCCATGCAAAGGTCGTGAAACTGAAGGCAATATCAGAATGTGAATGAAGGCCCAGGTTAACATGTGCCGTTTCACAAAGCCAAGGAGGTGAAGGGTTCACACCCAATGGGAAAGGTGTTGGTAGTGTGAATTTAAGCCACCGTAGCAAGTGCCGAAAATGGACTCCAGGAGGTAAGAGAGAAGAGGATGCACCCCAAGCTGGCGATCAAAGGAATAATCAAAGAGGGAGGCATAGGATGGGTGGCCAGGTATGGTAGACAAATGGCATGCATACCTATTGAGAAGGAAGTCACAGCAGTAGGACAGTGGTAGTTCAGCAGCTTCAGTACAGAGACTCTCAACCAGGCTGGTGTAAAAGGCGCCCGTGACCAAATGGATGCCACAATGGTTGATAGTGTTGAGATGGCATAAGAGGGATGAACATGAATATGCATAAATAAAGCACCCATAGTCGAGTTTCGAATGGACAAGGGACTGGTACAAAAGGAGGAGGGTGGTTCGATCGGCACCCCATGAAGTACCATTGAGGACATGTAGAACATTGAGGAACCATGGGCTGCTAGGTAAGACACATGGGAGGACCAAGAGGGTTTCCTATTGAGCACGAGCCCCAGGAATTTTGTAGTTTCAATGAATTGAAGGGCAACAGGCCCAAGATGTAAAGATGGTGGGAGAAACCAATTGTGTCACCAGAAATTCATACAGATGGCTTTGTCAGTGGAAAAGGATAAGCCATTGTCAATGCTCCAGAAGTAAAGACAATCAAGACATCACTGAAGACACCGCTCAGTGGGACAAGTCCGTGGAGAAGTGCAATAGATGGCAAAATTGTTGACCAAAATGGAGCTGGAGATGCCCAGCAGGAGACAGGCCATTATAGGGTTAATGGTGATAGCAAAGAGAATGACACTCAGGAAAAAACCCTGAGGCACACAATTTTCCTGGATAAAGGTGTCCGACAAGGCAGAAACCACATGCATCTTGAAAACTTGGTCTTTTAAAAATGCCTGAAGGAAACAGGGCAGTCAGCCATGAAAGTCCCACGTGTAAAGAGTACGGAGGATACCAGTTCTCGAGCAGGTGGCGTAGGCCTTCTCCAAATCGAAGACACGGCCCCAGTCTGGGATTTCTGCAGAAAACCGTTCATGACATAGGTGGACAAAGTAACGAGATGGTCAGCTGCAGAAGGCCATGCTCAAAATCCACACTGCGAATTCATCAGTAAATTGTGAGACTTGAGACACCATACCAGCCAGGCATGAATCATATGTTCCATCACCTTGCAAACACAGCTGGTAAAGGAGATTGGGCAGTAGCTAGAAAGAAGGTTTTTGTCATTGCTGGGCTTAGGTATGTGTGTGACAGTTACTTCACGCCAGCATCTGGGAAATGTGCCCTCTGCCCAGGTGTGATTGTATGTGTTAAGCAGAAAGTGCTTGCCCACAAGAGAAAGGTGCTGCAATGTCTGAATGTGGATGGTGTCTGGCTCTGGGGTGGAGGGTCAGCATGAACTGAGAGCATGATCTAACTCCCCCATAGTAAAGGCAGCATTGTAGCACTCATGATTCAGAGAAGAGAAGGGTATCACCCAAGCCGCCTCCACTTTTTTCCAATGGAGAAAGACACGGTGATAGCGGGAAGAGCTTGAAACTTCCGCAAACTGGTGGCCCAAGGTGTTGGAGATAGCAATAGGGTCCACAATGACATCATCTGCTGCTGTCAGTCCAGAAATTAGGGAATGGATCTTGGTTGCATAGAACCATCAGAGGTTGGCCCACATGACAGAGGAAGGGGTGGAACTGTTAAAAGCACTAGTAAATGAAATCCAGCTAGCTCTTTTGCTATCCTGAAGAACACGATGACACTTTGCACGCATCTGTTTATAATCAATACAGTTTGTCATCGTAGGATGACGGTTAAAAACGCAGAGAGCACGTCTCTGTGCACGAACTGCATCGCAGCATGCCTCAGTCCACAAAAGGACACAATGTGGTAAAGAGGAAGTGCGAGGAATGGAATGTTCCGCAGCAGTAAGTATAACGTTTCTGAGATATTCCACCTGGTCATCACAACTGGGGAAATCTTGTTCTTCGTAGGTCGCCAGGGAGGAGCAAAGCTGCCATTCAGTCTTAGTAAGCTGCCCTTTGGGCTTGAACGTGGACGGGGTAGGAGACAGGAAACAGATAGCATATGGGAAATGGTTGCTTGAGTAGGTGTCAGAAAGAACAGACCACTCAAGATGTTGGGCAAGCTCAGCAGTGCAGAAGGATAGGTCCAAATGGGAACAGGTGTGTGAGCAGTCAGAAAGGAAAGTGAATGCTCCAGTGTTAAGACAGAAGAAGTTTATTTGGTTAAGAGGGTCAGCCACGAGGGCACCTCTCTGACAGGTCCTGCGGGAACCCCAAAGGGGATGATGTGCATTAAAGTCACTGAGTAGCAAAAATGGGGGAGGCAGCTGCCCAATAAGCCGAAGGAAGTCTGCACTGGTGACATAGAATGACAGAGGTATATAAATGGTACAGAGGGAAAAAGTCAGGTGGGGAAGGAAAAGGCGAACTGCAACAGCTTGAAGATGGGTAGTCAGGGAGACGGGTTGACTATGAATGTCATCCCATATGAGTAGCATGACTCCCCCATGAGATGGAATGCCAACCTCAGGGGGAAGGTCAGAACGAATTGGTAAGAAATGTGAAAGCTCAAAGCGGTCGTGAGGGTGCAATTTTGTTTCCTGAAGGCAGAGTACAAGGGGACACTCCAATGATAAAAGCAGCCATAAATCCTCATTGTGGGACCGAAGGCCAAGAACGTTCCATTGGAGGAGAGTCATGATGAGGAAGAGATGTAGGGGTGTCACCTCGGCGACTGCTGAGTGACAGTCGGTGAATATCCGCTACTACAGGACACAGAAGCAGGAGGATACTGCTTTATGGGATCCACAGAAGCATCGGCATGCTTGTGCAGTTGGTCTGTGGAGTCCAGCACTGAAAAACGATTGGTGGCGTGCACCTGCAACATGGAGGCCAGACGGGCTACGGCATCACGTGGCGACACCATCCAAAAGGATCTTTGAGTTAGCAAAGGAGAAGACCATTTGCCTTTGGTGGACTTCAAGCCTTTCCAGTTAGAGGAAGACTTGGGTGTTGTTTGGTTGGAGGGATGGAGGAAATCTTCACAGGACTACTCCTCCTGTTCTTTCTGGCCTACTGGTTGTGTAGCTGGTGGCTTTGTCACTTGAGGCGAGAGTTTGATGGCTTGTTACAAAGCTAGAGGGGGAGGGGGGGGAGGGGTGGGGGATGGCGATGCTACCTTAACACACTGGGCGATTTCACAACCTCAGAGCTGGAAGTATCTTTGGGTTTGCTGCTGGATCCTAAAATCAACTTGATTCAATATTTCGGCGATCCAACTGGTCGCATCTTCAGGAGAATACTGCTTCTGCTGATGAGTCCCACTGAGAACTGATGCCAGACAGCCAATCGAAGTCCTATATAGGCCACCGTACCATACATGGTGCATGTGCCACCCATCACAGTTGCTGCCCTCCACGACTGGGCAGGTGGTGCCGCCCTTAGTAGAACACCGGTGGCAACGATAAATCACACTCAGGGACAATATTCGAATACTCAGACTGGTCCCACCAAAGAATGTCCTGTTTTGATGCAGGATAGTACAGGATTCTACTAAGAAGAAACCCATTGTCTCTGTTAATTGAATTATCCGCCAACCTAATTTCAATTGCTTGTTTGTAGACACTATTCCAAAAACTGGAAGTTTTGGCAACTATCACAGTTTCTTCAAATTTCATACCATGTCCTGCCCAGTCTCAGAGGGCAGCAACTGTGATGGGCAGCACATGTGCCGTGTAAGGTAACGTGGTCTATATAAGACATTGATTGGAAGTCCGGCGTCAGTTCTCAGCAGGATTCATCAGCAGAAGCACCATTCACCTGAAGATGGCGACCAGCTGGATTGCTGAAATATTGAATCGAATTGATTTTCAGATCCAGCAGCAAACCTGAAGAGACTTTCAAAACTTATTACACCAGGGAAGCCTATGATGTCACATCAAATACCTCTACAGAAGTTAGATAAACTTAAGAGGAAAAAAGGAAAGCTGTTGAGTACACTTGCCTTCTTGCTGATATGCAATCATGAAGATATTATTCCTAATTTTGCCAGATTTGTTCATTTTATTAGTAGTAAGAGAGCTAATAGGATTAAGGAGTGTGCAAGCCAAGCACCTATAAGCGAACACATTTGTTTCACCCAAAGACAACTGGATATTGTTTCCAAAGATTTATTTTACTTCTATTTGAAATTGTCATCACAGTTATCAAGTGATGTCTGGCAGTGGGTTGACGATTAACATGGGCGCTGTCAGGTTGGGCACATAGGAGTGCCATTACCAGACAGTCTTCGAAATTTGAACAGCTTCTTTCTCATTCAACAGCATCAGAAGGGGTAAACGTTAACACACCGTGATTAATCTTTCTAACAAAGTATTGGATGGGTTGGTTGGTTGGTTGGGGGGAGAAGAGACCAAACTACACGGTCATCAGTCCCTCCAACCTTAGATTAACTAAAACCAATAAAATCCCACATTAAAAGAGATAACTACAATATCCATAAAATGATAAACTATTGACAGCGAAGGAAGGAAAAAGGCAGAAGAAGAGGTGAAGCAAAAAAAGTCACTAATGACAGGGGCATGAAGGAAGAAGCACAGAAGACAAGAGAGATGCTCAAGACATAACAGACCCCATAAGGAAAGGAGTGGGAAGGCAGAGGGCCGGGGCGAACCACCAAGCCCAGTTCAAGCCAATCCAGTTGGGGCGAAAGGGGGAGCAAGAGGGCCTGCCATCCCCTCCACTCACCGATAAGGTGGAAGGTCCCTCCCTTAAATAAAGTGATAAAAACCCTCATCACGAATAAAATGTAAAACGAGATCCACCGTTGAGGCATTGTCAGCCAACACCAGGGTTAGCGAGTCTGGAAAGCTAGAAGTCCATCACAGGGTGGCTAAGTTGGGGCAGTCCAATAAGATGTGAGCCACAATCAACATCAATCCACAACGACAGAGAGGGGTGCTCACAATGGAGAAGATAACCACGAGTCAACCAAGTATGGCTGAAGCGGATCTGGCGTAGGATGACACAGGCCTTACGAGAGGCCCAGGAGGAGGATTGCCACGGAGTTGTAGAATCATTAATCGCCCTGAGCATGTTTGGCGAAGAAAGAGTGTGCCATTCTGCATCCCAAAGGCCCAAAACCTGATGACACAATGCCGAGCGAAGGTCTGTTTCCAGAATACCAATAGCAAGAGATAGCCTGGTAGTAGCTAACTTAGCCAGACAATCAGCAAGTTCATTGCCAGGAATCCCAAAATGGCCTGGGGTCTACATGAAGACGACCGAGCATCCATGTTGAGCAAGGAGAGAAAGGGAGTCCTGGATAGAGATGACCAATGGGTGGCGAGGGAAGCACTGGCTGATAGCATACAAACCGCTCAATGAGTCACTACAGATAGTGAAGGATAGACCTGAGCAGGAGCGGATATGGTCCAGTGTGCGCAAGATGGCTACCAATTCTGCAGTAAAAACACTACAGCCATCCGGCAAGGAACAAAGTTCTGTGTGTCGTGCATAGGTGTCAGCAAAACCAGTGCGGCCAGAAACCATGGAGCCATCAGTATAAATCGCTTTCTGACCCCTGGATTGACCTGAGGATGAGGAGACAGTAGAATTGGTGGCGAAGTGCCATCGGAGGGACAGAATCCTTTGAATTGATTGAGAGATCAAGGCAGAGCTGTGGCCGAGAGACACACCAAGGAGGGGTATGTGTGTGAGCAGAGAAGAGAGGTGCAAAGGGAATTGCTGGAGTTCAGAAAAGAGCGACTGAATGTGGACAGCCGTGGTAAGCCCACATTGTGTCCACTGCTGCAGCAGGGTGATCTCCATGTCTGGATAAAGGAGACCATAATTAGGGTGCTTTGCAGTGCAGCAAATGTGGAGCACATAAGATATCAGCTACTGTTGACACAAAACTTGCAGTGGTGGAATCCCTGCCTCTGCCAGAAGGCTAAGCACAGGGCTAGTCCAGAAGGCACCAGTTGCAAGTTGGATCCCACAGTGGTGGATGGGGTCTAGAATCTGCAGCGTCGAAGGCGACGCAGAACCATAGACAGGACTTCCGTAGTCTAAATGAGACTGGACCAATGCTTGATACAATTGCAGGAGAACAGAGCAGTCTGCACCCCAGGCAGTACTGCACAGACACCTAAGAACCTTGAGATGAGACCAGCACATCCTCTTCAGCTGGTGAAGATGAGGGAGCCATGTCAACCCGGCATCGAAGACCAGACTCAAGAAGCGATGGGTGTCAACTACCTTGAGGGGCTGGCCATCAAGGAACAGTTCCTGAAGGGGATGGACTGTACGGCAACGGCAGAAATGCATGACACATGTCTTGGCCGCCGAAAACTGAAAGCCATGGGAGAGAGCCCATGAGTGCACCTGGCAAATTGCCCCCTGTAGATGGCGTTCTGCAGTGCCCATTATGGAGGAAACGACGTAAATACAAGAATTGTCAGCATCCAAAGAGGGGGACACTGTGGGGCCAACAACTGTCACCAGACCATTATTGGCTATGAGAAAGAGAGGGACGCTCAGCATGGAACCCCATTTTCTTGCTGATTGGGAAGTGCTGTAGGAGCAGCCAACTTGGACCCAAAAAGAGCGACAAGAAAGGAAGTTACATATAAAAATGGGCAGAGCGCCACGAAGGTCCCATTCGTGAAGGGTGGTGAGGATGTGGTGGCGCTAGATGGTGTCATAGGCTTTATGCAGATCAAAGAAGACTGCAAGGAGGTGTTGCTGATGGGCAAAAGCCGACCAGATAGCAGACTCCAGGTGCACCAAGTTATCCACCGTAGAGCGGCCACAGCGAAAACTGCTTTGAGTCAGTGACAAAAGGTCACGGGATCCAAGGATCCAAAACAGCCGCCGACTCACCATGCATTCAAGGAGCTTGCAGAGTGTGTTAGTAAGGCTAATTGGATGGTAGCTATCCAACTGAAGAGGTGGCTGAAGGCATGGGGTGGGGCTCGGAAGAGGAGGGGGGAGGAGAGGGAATGGACGTAATGGAAGCACAAGTAGAAGAGACACAGGATGGAGCCTCAGTGTACGTAAGCCGATCTAAGGTTTTGTACTCTTGAATCCTCCTTTCTTTCACAAACACCGGGCATACAGGCGAGCATGGAGAATGCTGTCCATTACAATTTACACACACTGGTGGGGGAGCATAGGCACTCCCCTCATGGAGGGGACACCCATAGTCACCGCAGAGGGGATCCGTGGTGGAGCGGGAAGGCATGTGTCCAAACCGTAAGCATTTAAAGCATCTCATTGGTGGTGAAATATAAGGTTTTACATCACACCGATACACCATTACCTTGACCTTCTCAGAGAGGACATCCCCCTCGAAGGCCAGGATAAAGGCACCCATAGCGGTGCGATTGTTTGTAGCGCCTCGCTGCACACAGTGAATAAAATGAACCCCTCGCCACTCGAGTTCAGTACGGAGCTCCTTGTCAGTTTGGAGAAGAAGATCTTGGTGGAAAATAATGCCCTGTACAGAGATCAAAGATTGGTGGTGTGTGACAGAGACTGGGACATCACCGAGATGGTCACAAGCACGCAGGCCATCAGATTGGATAGCAGAAGATGTCTTTATGAGCAAAGCATTGGACCACATTTTACTCATCGATTCCACTTCGCCATACTTATCTTCAATCATCTGCATGAAAAATAAAGGCTTGGTCATGGCAAAACTTCCGCCATCCATCCTGGTACAAACCAGGACCGAGGGAAAGGTTTCAACCCAAGCCGGCAAGCTTGACCCTCCTCCCAGAGGGTGGCCATGGAGGGGAACACCGAAGGATCAGAAGAAGTAGTGTCACATCTGCTACCACTCTTAGAGACGGCCACAGAATGGCCAGGATGGTGGAGCTTTCGCCGCTTCATGCACAAGGTGTCTGCCCTAGCACCACCCACTCTGATCAGGGGCTCGCCCTGTGGGCACCACCCCACCACAGCAAGGGCCGTCTGGCACAGCGGCCATTGCCAGGAGTTCTGGTGCCCCAAAGTGACTCCTGGGCATATACAAGGCATTAACAGCTCAGGTACTAGCAGTGTGATCCCTGTGGTTTCAGGGGGTTCATCCAAGTGGGTACTTAACAGCCCCACCACATGGACTGGCTACCGTGCTGGTGAGCTAGCAGGAGGGGGGCCAGAGTGCAAACGGAAAAGGAAGGGGAGGGGGGAAAGGAACCTGCACCATGGAAGCTAGGTAGGGAGTTCATCCCCAAATGGCTCACACTGAACGGAAAATTTTGGGAATGGATGTCAAACCCCAAAGGGACCAAAAACACCATAAAGGAGATGGAAACAGCAAACTAAACAATAGCATGGACCAAAACAAAGCGAGGAGGATAGCCAGGTTGACATAAGAAGTTCACCAAGAGGAAAAGAGGGGGCAGGGACAAAGGAGTAAGGATAGGGAAGGAGAGGAACGGGGATGGTAATGCAGTCTGGGGAGGGGGGGGGGGGGGCGCATCATATTGGTTGTTATTGGATTTACAGCTATATCACTGTCGGATGTAAAAACAAATTGTCAGCAGCAGATGACTACGTCTTTCAATCCTCATAGGCAATTTTATATTGAGTATAATCCAAAGCTGGGTATCAACAACTCTAGGTGCTATCAATGAGTACTATCTGACAAAAACAACATTGAAGTCTCCCCAAAAAGTATTTTGCCAGTTAAGCGTGTATAACTGCACTAAAGCTCTGTGTAGCTATTTAATAAAGCTTAAGATACTTCTTGCTGGAGGCCTGTCAACTGCCAGTACTACAAGCTCGCTTAATCCAGATTCACTAATGAGGCACATCATACAAAATGCTCTTCAACAAAAATTCATTAGCCAGAAGGGCCTACAACTTATTGCCAGTTTTTTTTCTCTTATTCATTATCCAGTAGTACAAAACTGGCATGTGTACATCAAGATTTTGTTCAGTTTCAATTATTTCCAAGTGATTTTCTGAGAGACACAAGTCTGTTGAAATTCTGTCTTCATATTCCCATACAGATATGGGTGGAAATTCTATCTTTTTATTATAAGAGCTTCTGATGTTTTGACGCAAGGTACTAAATGTGTTTTCTTTAATACTGGCAGCTTTGTTGAAACTGCTGGATTTTGTTTTGGTAGAAGCTGTTTCAACTGTAACTGTAACTGTATTTATACTTCAGTTCTGTCTTACAGATGAATGTACCCCAGAAAAAAGGTCTAAGGAACACAATGTAAATTGCTGCAATAAGATGTGTATGGCCTCGGTGAGACTATGTTTCTGGGAATTTGCCTCTTACCTGAGGCTTTCAGATCCAAATCACTCCATTTATAATGTGATCAACTGAAGGATGCTGCATCAATCATGCCCATGTGTCAACTTTCCTGTCCCCTTAGTAAGTTTGCAAGCTCTGCATCAACAAATTCCACAAAAGATTTTATCTAGGGCTTGTTGAAATACTCAGAGAAATGATCTACACACTAATGTGAGGAGCTTCTCAGCCATGTCCCTGATGTCATCCATAACTGTACAATAAATTGATAGTCTAAATTATCACATGCACACTGTACTATTATTACATCATCTTAATCGATATTCTTTCCCAAAGAGCATAAATCATAGATGACATCAGTGCTCTTGGCTTAAAAATTATACTTCTGTGATACATACTGCCCAAAGAGTTCTGTGCCTGACCTTTCCTTCCCATAACTGCTGCCCAACAATAAGACGGTCCTAAAACTTTTATTTGTACACCGAGCTTTCATCTTACGCTGTGTACTGTCAGTCTACAGAACTCCTTGGGTTGTCTGAATGCTTTTGCCCCCAGTCTACAAAGCATTTAAGCTATTGGGGACAACTAGGCTGCAGTTATCAAACTTGTATCTCCTGTATGTTTTCACTAAAGCTCAAAACTCCTAAACCATCTTGTGCTACTGCCATATCAGCTCTTAAGTTTCAAAGTGAACTGTTCATTTTCCAGTATTATGTAGCAGTAATGACAGTAACTATCTCCTGAAGTGACCCAAACATTCATCATGTGTCATTAATGGTTACAATGTCTGTATCTTCATAATACAATGTCCTGCAGACACTGAAGGAACCGACATCATCACTATTACACCTGTGGTAAACATTGCAAAATAGATTCACATAGACTGGTTTTCTGAGAGTTCCATGATAAATTTTTGCTACCAAGGTCCTCTCCAAGGTGAACTCTGTCCCAACCATTAAAAACTGAGTGCTTATCATCTGAGAGACACTTTCTCTTAGAACTATGATAGGTTGTGATCCAGGTGACTTCGCCTATAGCCATTTGAATTGTCACTGTTGTGGCTTTGAGTATCTGCAATCTTGGAAGGTGCTCTTGATAGTGTCTTATGTCTCTCTTGATCAGGATAGCAGTTCCTCCACCTCATTTATCTGCTCTGTGAACATGCCTGTTTCTGTTTGGCAACTCCCTTCTCTCTCACAGATGGGTTTCTCCAATTAGGACTACTTCAATTCAATTTCAGAGTATGAAATTGGAGACTCATCTTAGTGTGAAGTACATTTGCATTCCAAATGCAAAATTTCAAGTTCTGGTACATCGTCAGATGTCCATTTTACAGCGTAACAAAAGCTTTCAGTACAGTCTCTACTAGTAAGAGGAGACTTATCAGTTTTTGAAGCAGTTTGGCAAGTAGTTTGGCAATGTTGGCCAGCCCTGGCATAGTAGATTCTAGTAGCAATGTTGATGTTTCATTAGTTTATGGGGCTGGTTGTCTTGGATAAACAGTGTTGGTGTTTGTCTCAGTTGTCCAGGTTGTCATGACCTCCTGGATTGCACATTTACGTTCTACCGCTCTGGGATGGACATACTCTACCAATCTGTGGTGCCTTCCACAACAGACAACTTACTGGCATACTGCAGTAGTTTGCAGTATGTTCAAATCACTGGTGATAAAATGAAATGATCGTATGGCATTGTTGGCCAGGAGCCCCGATTCGGGGGGAGTTCGGCCGCCGTATTGCAAGTCCTCTTTAGGTGACGCCACATCGGTGACTTGCGAGTCAAGGACGATGAGAATGATGATGAAGGACACACAATACCCACTCCCCTGCCAAGAATCAAACCCGGGCCCCCTGCGTGGTAGGCAGTAACGTTCCCACGACGCTACAGAGGCGGACATTACTAGTGATGTCAGCATTGAACAGCCCCTACCTTGTTATTGCTTGCTTATTTGTACTCTTGTGTATAAAAGATAGCGCACACAATTTTTATAAATTTCCTTTTCTTTAGGCAGCATTACATAGTAGATTGAGGCTTCACCTTCTTTGTTTGCCCCTCTCAATTTTTGAACTGGTTAACTTGCATTACGTTAAAACTTTTCTGTTGTAGAGTTTTGTGCAGTTCTACTTCTATAACTTCTGCTTTTAAATGTTTGACAACTTCCAATTCCCTATCTTCCAGAAGTTGATAAGTAAAATAGGAAACATTATTAAGTGCAAAGAACTCTAAGACACTTCTCTCATCTTCAAAATTGACAAAAATGGTAATTCAATCTTTTGATAGATGCTTTATAGCTGCTATCTAGATGCCCTTTGAGTACTTTGGTACGTTCTGCGTAACATTTGTGTTGTCACATTCCTCATTTTATTGAGTGGGTGATTGTTGCACTTCTCTGTGGTTGGTTGTCTCCGGTTTCTCTTGTGGCATTGTGGGTGCATGGCAGATGTCTGCATGCCTTCCATCCACTTTTTCACACGTCCAGTTTCTCTATCACTGGTGTTATTCTGTCTTCGTTTTTAGACTGCCATTCTGAAGCTTCCCTTATCTTGGTTTGATAGTATCTTCTGCTGAGTAGTCTCACTCCACAGTGGCTTCACTGCGAGCTACGTGGGGGTGGTGTTTCTCTTTGGATTCTTCTGGCAGCAATTTGTTGCACGCTGCTACTGGTTTCTCTTTGTCTTGTTTTGTTTGTTTGTTGAGTTGTGTGTTATATCTCCTCACAGATTTCTTGTTGCTTCTTTTGGTGGATGGTACCAGTTACATCTCCATATGGTTTATATGTAAGTTTAATGTTCTTTTATTTACTTATGGTGCTTATCATCTTGTACCTGGAAACTGAGCTTACCTCGTTCATCCATCCTTGCCTCCCACAAACCATCATCAGCGTCAATAGTCCTCCTGCCTTTGCCACATCAGTCTTCAGTAAAGCAACCAGCCTCACCAGATGGCAATCTATAACCTCTACAGTAGTTGAGCCAGGTTTCGCACACTATAGTTTGCACGCTGTAGCATCACACACTCAACTGGGCAGGGTAAGAATTGCTAACTAGTACTCTTCTCATTTCAGTCTTCATTTTGAAGGCTACATCCCTGAATAAATAATGCCATCTACATAAATTTGAACCTGTTATGAGCCTCACCCCAAACTCCATTACCAAATTAACAGTACCTCAATGCCTCCAGCTGCACATTTAACTTCCATGCAAATACCTTCTGAAAAAACTTCCTAACATTTAAATTTATCTTCAGTGATCACAAATTCCTCTTTTTCAGGAATACTTCTCTACTTTGGCCATCAGTTTTTCTACTTGCCAAATAGCAAAACTCTTCCTTTGCTTTTAGTGTCTCATTTCCTGCACTAATTTATATTTGACTACATTTCATTATCCTTGTTTTACTTTTGTTCCATTTTTTAAGAATGTCAGTCTTCTGACTGGTATGATGCAGCCTGCCATAAGTTCTTTTCTTGTGACAACCTCCTCTTTTCCTCAACGTACCAGTTGCAAACAGCATCCTTAATTATTTGATGGAGTATTCTGTGTTGTCCTTCCCTTCAATTCTTACCTTCTAAAGTTCCCTTTAATATAATGGAATTATACCCTGCCTAAAAACGTCATATCATCCTGTCTCCTCTTATCAACAAATTCCTTTCTTAGGCAATTCTGTGGAGAACTTCATTTATCATCTTATGGGTCCACCTCCTTTTCAACACTGTTCCATAACACATCTTTAACACTTCTATTCTCACTTTTTCCCACAGCCCTTGATGCGCTATCATTCAATGCTGTGCTCAAAACTAACATCCTAAGAACTTTCTTCCTCAAGATGAGGATATTTATTAGCAGACTTCTAGAAATGCCCTCTTTACCTGTGCTAGTTTCCTTTTTATGTACTTCTTTCAGCTGACATGTAATTTTTCTTCCAAGGCAGCAACATTCTTTCATATCTCCTTTGGGCTACTATCATGTCTGCTTCTTCTTGAGTCTACTCTCAATCCATATTCTATACTCATAACATTGTTCTTTCCAATCTTCGCCTTCATTGAGGATAGCAATGCCATCAGTGAAGCTAACTGTTGATACCCATTCACCACAAATTTTAATCCCAGTTCTGTAACTTCCTTTTATTTCCATTATTGCTTCTTCAATACTTTGATTCAGCACTAGGGGCTAAAGAAGACATCTTTGTCTTCTTATTGTGCAACTGTTCCTACACTTACATGCTTTTGCTGTCTTCAGAAATGTGCAGGTAATGTTTTCCCAAAGTCTGATAAGTCCACGTTCTTATAGGTTCTATACATGATCTTCGATAATAGTTTGGTGGCTACTTCAAATTATTTAGGAATTAAAACGGAAAATTTTCTTTCCCCTCTGCCTTATTTGATCGCAAATCTTCCAAAGCTCTGTAAAATTCAGACTAATACAAGCTCCATACTGGTACCTATTTCTAACATCACAAAAGCAGTCAGTTCTTCCACTTGTTGATCTGATCTGCATATACATACGTAATCTGCAGGCCACCACACGGTGCACGGCGTAGGATACTTACACCACTGCTAGTCATTCCCATTCCACTCATAATGGGGCAACGGAGAAACAGCTGTTTTGTTTTGTTTTGTTTTAGGGTGCACAAACAACTAGGATCATATGCGACCATGTCATAATGATAGAACACTAAGAAAAAAAGGAGTTAAAAAAGACTACACATGAAGCCCAATCAATAGAAGAAAAGACAGCTAAAAACAGGGACTTGGAGAAAGGTCCATAAAATATGCCATAGAGAAATGAAGGTCCTGATCTAAAGATCAAACTTCATTCACTATATTGCTGGAACGAATAAAAAGCAAAACGCAGTTGACAACCCATATGTCTTGTGCTAAAATGGCCGATAACTCAGAGAGCAAATGTAAATGAGAATGTAAGTGATTAAAAAAGGGTATGCCATCAAGAAATGGCGAACCATCAGAGGTTGAGGGCAATGAACAAACAGTGGAAGGGGAGCACCACTTAAATGGTAATTGCTAAAAGGACAGTGCATAATGTGCAACCTAGCTAAAATGATCTCCTTGCAGTGAGAGGAGGTCGTCCAAGCTGTTGGAAGAAGCTTAATTCCCCAGAACCTGTTCCCATGAAAGGAGGACCACTGGTGATACTAAAGTGACACCACCTGTTGACAGATGGCAACACGAAATCATCAGAGGGAATGGAAGAACTAGTGGGCTGAGGTATGAGGTACAATGATTGCAGCAGTGTCAGTGGCCTGGTTTCTCGCCAGACCGACATGACCAGGAACCCACAAACATCACAATGGCGCCATTAAGAGTGACAAAGTAACAGCTTTCCTGAGCCCACTGCACTACGGGATGGGCAGTGTACAGCACACACAGGCTTTGAAGAGCACAGAGAGTTGGAGCAATAATGCAATGGAAAAGTCTGTGTCTCCGGATGTACTGTGTGGCCTGATACAAGGTGAAGAGCTCTGCTGTAAATACTGAGCAGGGTTCTGGAAGCCAATTCCGAAACTCGTAGGTGTCAATGATGAAGGCACACCTGACACCATGGTCGGTCAGAGCCATCGGTATACACAGAGGTACTATCATGATGTTTCACACAAAGGTCGTGAAACTTACAGTGATAGAGCAAGGCTGACGTAGCGTCTGTAGCATGTGAATTAAGGCCAAGGTGAATGTGGGCTGCCACAAGAAGCCAAGGTGGTGAAGGGTTCACATCCATTGGGAAAGTGACAGGTGCTGTGAAGTTAAGCTGCCAGAGCAAGAGCCGAAACCAAAATACAGGAGTTTACACAGAAGAGAGATGCGCCCCATACTGGTGATCAGAGTCATTAAAGGAGGCACCATAGGATGGGGCACTAGGCACAAACGGCATGCATATCTGTAGAGGAGAAAGTTACGGCGGTATGACAGTGGCAGTTCGGCAGCTTCGGCATACAGATTCAACCAGGCTAGTGTAAAAGGCACCAGTGGCCAATCGAATGCCATGATGGTAGATAGTATTGAGACGACGTAAGAGATACAGACACGCAGGTGCATAAATGAAACACTCAGTCTTTTGTCTAATGGACAAGGGACTGATACAAATGGAGGAGGGTGGTTCAATATGCTCCCAAGGAAGTACTGCTGAGGACACGTAGGACATTAAGGAGATGGCATACAGTTGGCAGCCAGGCAAGACACATGGGAGGACCAAGAAAGTTTCCTATCGAGCATGAGCCCCAGGAATTTCTTAGTTTCAATGAATGGAAGAGCAATAGGCCCAAGATGTAAAGACGGTGGAAGAAAGTAATTGCATCACAAAAAATTCAAACAAACAACTGTCAGTGGAAAAGCAAAAGTCATTGTCAATGCTTCATGAGTAAAGACAATAAAGACATCGTTGAAGAAGCCAGTCAAGGAGACAAATCAAAGGAGAACTACAATAGACAACAAAATCGCCAATGAAAAGGGAACCGGAGATGCCTAGCAGGAGACAGACCATTGTCGGGTTAATGGCAATAGCAGATGACGCTCAGGATGGAAGCCTGAGGCACACCGTCTCCCTGGATAAAGGTGACCGACAAGGCAGAACCAACACATATCTTGAAAACTACCTTTTAAAAGTTCCTGAGGGAAACTGGGCATGCAGCATCGGAAGCCTCATGTGTAAAGTGTACAGAGGATGCCAGTCCTCCAGCAGGTATCATAGGCTTTCCTCAAATCGAAAAACATGGCCACAGTCTGGGATTTCTGCAGAAAACATGACATGGATGAACAAAGTAACGAGATAGTCAACTGCATAACGCCGTACTCTAAATCCACACTGTGCATTCATCAGTAAATTGCGAGACTTGAGCCACCATACCAACCGGGCATGAATCGTATGTTCCATCACCTTCCAAAAGCAGCTGGTAAGAGAGATGGGGCGGTAGCTAAAAGGAAGGGTTGTGTCCTTACCGGGCTTAGGTATGTGTATGATGGTGGCTTAATGCCAGTGTCTGGGAAATGTGCCCACTGTCCAGATGCGATTGTACATGTTAAGCAGAAAGTGCTTGCCCACAAGTGAAAGGTGCAGCAACGTCTGAATAAGGATGACATCTGGTCCTGGGTTGGAGGGTCGGAATGAACTGAGAGCATGAGCTAGCTCCCTCATAGTAAAGGTGGCATTGTAGCACTCATGATTCAGAGAAGAGAAGGGTGTTGCCCAAGCTGCCTCCACTCATTTCCGAAGGAGGAAGCAGATCAATAGTGGGTGGAACTCTAAATCTCCACAAAATAGTGGCACAAGGTGTTGGCAGTAGTAGTAATAGTAGTAGTAGTAGTAGTAGTAGTAGTAGGGTCCACTATGTTATCACCTGGTACTATCAGGGCAGAAGTTGGGAAATGGACCTTGGTCCCAGACAGCCAATGGAGGTTGGTCCACACGATGGAAGGAGTGGAATGGTTAAAAGAACTAGTAACAGAAATCCAGCTAGCTATTCCGCTATTCCGAAGAACGTGATGACACTGTGTATGCAGTTGTTTGTAAGAAATGCAGTTTGCCATCATAGGATGATGATTAAAACAGGGACAGCACATCTCCGTATGCAAATGGCATCGTGGCATACTTCAGTTCACCAAGGGACTGGGACATGGCGCGGTAAGGAGGAAGTGCAAGGAATGGAATGTTCTGCGGAGTAAGGGTAACGTTTGTAAGATATTCTACCTGGTCACCAGGGAGAAGTGAATCCCCCACTTGGCCTTAGAAAACTGTCATTTGGGTGTGCACATAGGTGGGGTAGGAATCAGCAATCTGATGGCACACAGGAAATTGTCACTCAAGTACATGTCAGAGAGAATGGACCACTCAAGACGATGGGCCAGCTGGGCAGTGCAGAAGGAAAAGTTCAAATGCGAATAGGTGTGAGTGGAGTCCGAAAGGAACGTGGGTGCTCCCATGTTAAGGCAGATGAGGTTAAAGTGCCTGAAAAAGTCAGCCAAGAAGGCACCTCTCTGACACATTCTGGGTGAGCCACAAAGGGGATGGTGTGCATTAAAGCCACCAATCAGCAGAAAGGGGTGAGGGAGTTTCCCAGTAAGCTGAAGGAACTCTGCCCTTGTGACACCGAACAATAGTGGGATGTAAATATTACAAATGGAAAAGGTTAAGTGAGGAAGGAAAATGTGGACTGCGACAGCTTGGAGCCGGGTAGTCAGAGAGATGGGTTGACTATAATCATCATCCTGGATGAGCAGCACGACTCCGCCATGAGATGGAATGCCCACGAGATGGAATGCCTCATTGGGGGAAGGTCAAAGTGCATGGGGAAGAAACACAAGAGCTCAAAGCAGTCATGAGGATGCAATTTTGTTTCTTGGAGGCAGAGTACAAGTGGACACTGAGATTCTAAGAGTACCGCAAGTCCTCTCTGTTGGATTGAAGGCCATTAATGTTCCACTGGAGGACAGTCATGAAAAGGAAGAAATGAAGGGTGTCACCTTGGCAGCTGCAAAGGGTCAGCCTTCAAAGACAGTCTGCTACACGGCATAGAGTCAGGAGGATCCTGCTCCATGTGGTCTACAGAGGCATCGTCATTCTCCTGTTAGTCTGCAGAGTCTATGTCAGAGAAACAGTTGGTGGTGTGCAACAGCAACACAGCAGCCAGGTGAGGGTATCATGTAGAGACACTGTCGAAGAGGATTTCCAAGTCAGCAAGGAGAAGACCGTTTCCCTTTGACTTCTTGGAGCCTTTCCAACAGGCAGTGGAAGACTCAGATGTTCGTTGGCTGGAGGGATGCAGAAAGTCTTTGCTCTAATATTCTTTCTGTCCTTTCTGGCCTATCGGTTGTGTAGCAGGTGACTTCACCCAGTGTCGTGGAAGTTCGGTGGGTTGTTGCACAACTGAAGGAGGAGGAGGCCGGGATGCTACAATGACACTGGGCACTTTCACAGCTGGGGTACTAAATTTGAGGTCGCATGTCTGCGTGGCCACATACTTTGTGGAGTGAGATATAATGAGAACAGTATTGTAGGTGCCAGATGGTAGAATGCATGGTTTCCAACTAGCCAACCACTTGCGAGCGACCAGATAAGGCTGGTTTTCCTTCACCCGTATTTCCTGAACAGCCAGCTGATCAAGATACACAGGACAACCTCAGAAGGGGGTGGCATAGTCGCCACTGCAGTTAATACAGCAGGGAGGAGGCGGCAGACAATCGCCCTTGTGAGCATCCCTACCACAGGTTACACATTTGGCCGGGTATCGACAAGACTCTAGTGTGGTTGTAATAATGACAAGTAGCAGTGCATTGGGTTCGGACTGTATGATCTTACTGTGATAACTTGATAGCGTGCTTTGATCTTTGATGGAAGCACCACTATCAAAAGTGAGAAGAGAGTGGGCACTAGATCAGAGGGGTATGTTTGGATTTCTGGCTCAGTCTCACAATCAAGCAGCCTAATGTAAATAACACACAGGTGGAATTCAGCATTTGCTGGGCCTTGACACGAGCAGGATAGCTGTGGAGAAAAACTACAAGCAGTTGTTCTTGAGAATCAAAAGTAGTCTCCATAAGCAAAGTGCCATTTCGTAAATGAGAGCAGGATTTCACAGGGCTAGCAATTTGCATCAACACCTTTCTGAATAATAAATGGATTTACTGCAGCAAGGAACTGACCGCCTTCAGTACGTGAAACCATGTGGAACCATGGTCTCCGAATCTATACCCTCATGCCATTTATGTTTAGTGGATGCTGACAGTGAAAAAGACGATTGGCTCATTGTGAGAAAATACCCCATAATTGCCAACGTCTCCAATGGTGCACTCCTTCCAACTGCCACCCCCCCCCCTCCCCCTCAGAAGGAGGTGCACCCACCTTAAGTGATTGTTCACACCTCCTAAACACCTGACAAAGGGACCAATCAACAGTTTAGGAAGGTAGCAGCTCAAGCAGTCACCCCTCCCTGGGCCTGGCCTTTACCAAGGGTTACATGCGAAGCCTACCTGTCAACCTGGGACTCTGAATTACAGTCACCTGTTACACATCAGACTTGGGCTGGCCTTCAAAAGCACACAGGGAGGAAGTAAAAGAGGACCCTCAAATGCTGAAGTGGAGGAAGGATAGGAGAAGGGGAACTAACAATAGAAAGAAGGAACAAAAGACAGTGGAGAGACTGTTCTGATATCAGCGACTGAATATGCTAAACACATTTCCAGTAACATATCAGACATGTTCCCAAGGGAGGAGAAAAAGAATAGCAAGAGGATAGATATGCAGCACAGCAGGGAAAAGATGCCGCATAGGTTGGGGCCACGTGGTAACAAAGCACAAACACGCCGAAGAGCGGCGAGCCCCCCTAGGGGCAGAAACAGCCGTGTCTATGCCTCTGTGCGAGCCCTAGTGTCTCTTTCTTTGCCTTTGCACTCCTCCACAAAATGTTGGCACCTGTGAAATCTTTGTTAGTCAGCCACAAATGCCAGTTCTCTAAATTTTATAAATAGTATTTCGCAATATGAATATCTTCCCGCCAGAGATTCCTATTTGAGTTCACAAAGCAATTCTAAAACACTGGTGTTGGTCGAACCTACTGGTAACAGATCAATTAGCACACCTCGAAACTGCTTTGACCTGGTGGCTGATCGGTCCTCGGCGCTAGTCTGGAACCGCGCGACTGCTAGGGTCGCAGGTTCGAATCCCGCCTCGGACATGGATGTGTGTGATGTCCTTAGGTTGGTTAGGTTTAAGTAGCTCTAAGTTCTAGGGGACTGATGACCTCAGATGTTGAGTCCCATAGTGATCAGAGCCATTTGTACCATTTTTTGCTTTGACCTGGTGGGGATTGTGAACATGAGCAATATTGAACAACACACTGTACAAGTTTTCCATACCCAGTCTCTTTTACAAATGAGCTACACTTCCCCAGAAATTTCTCAAAAAACCAATGTCAACCACTCACCTCCCCTACAACTGACACTACTTCCTCATTCCATTTCACATGCATTCGCAACATCCACCTAGTTAATCAATGTGATGTGTCAAGCAGAACACCAGTGAAGTGCACACAAACATTACAGGACTATTTCCAACTCATCTGCACTACAATTTTTCCACATTTATAGCAAGTCACCAATAGAAATTCCAGTCATTCTGTACCCTCCGAGTAAGTATATGATGACACTTTTCCCAGTCTACAGTCCCAAGGCACTCCTTACAATACCCTTCTCTGATGAACATTTGGCATACTGGGTTCTATAACTTTAGAAGTCTGAGCCACTTTAATATCTGGCACCTATTCATATCTTCGTTAGTAGTCTACTGTGAGGTACAGTGTCAAATGCATTCCAGAAATCTAGAAACACTGAAATCTGTCTCTTTCCCTCCATATTTTGCAGGATATGGTGCAAGAAATTGGCCAGCACAGTTTCACATGAGCAATGCTTTCCTAAACCCATGCTAATTTGTGGACAGAACCTTTTCTATCTCAAGGAAATTTATCATATTCAAACTCAGAATATGATCATGAATTCTACAACAAACTGAAATTAAAAATATTGGTCTGTAATTTTGCATGTCCCTTCATGTACATCGGAGTCACCTGCATTTTATTTATTTAAGACACTTGCGACTTTGCTCTGGACAAGAGATTCTTGATAAATGCAAGCTACGTAAGGAGCCAACACTGAAAAGTGCTCTGTCAAACCTTATTGAGATGTCATCCCAACCTGGTGACTTATTTGTTTTCAACTCATTTGCTTCTCAGCACGTCATACCTTAGGGGTGTGTGTTCCATACAGGAACCTGTCTTTGATGTACTCTTTCCACAAATGCCTTTCCTAAGCATTAACAGTGGAATTCGTCTAGTCGACACCTTTGTTTTTCATATCAGCAATGGTTGTTTAGACCTTTCTGTATGCTTTATCACTCCTTCCAGTGACCCTTCTTATTCTATTCATTCTTTTTCTCTGCCATTTCACCTTTGGTACATTGCACAGACTAATTATTTTTAAATACCAAGTGACACGCTGTAGCCCTGTACACTTTTATACTTCTTTCATCAATCAATCTATTGCTTCTGTTAGCTGGTGTCTCTTGTTACCTTCCTTACTCCTATTTTGTGTCAGTAACTTATCTGCCTTCTTGGAGGGTGCCAATGTCCTCTTAAGTTCTATAGTGATAGCCACTATCACATTATTGACAGCTTTTGATGACTTGACACATTTCTCACTACTTCCGTATCCCATTTCTTTGCACAACACTTCCAGACAATTCTCTTATACTTCAGACCACTCTTCATCACAACTATATTGTGATCCTGGTCTATATCTGCTCTAGGGTACACCTTACAATCCACTATCTGATTTCAGAATGTCTCACCATGATTTAATCCGGCTGGAACCTGCCTTTCTCTCCAGGCATTTTCCAAGTGTATCACCCATTCTTGTGATTTTTGACCTGTATATTCTTTTACTGCTTGAAATTTGTTGCAGAACTGTCTTTCCACTATCATTCCTACTGTGGCCCATCATGTGCTCTATCCATAAATTTCTTCCGCTATTACCACATTACAATCCACGAGTATTACATTAGCTGTTCAGTTATCTCTGTCTTCTGCTTCTGATGCTGGTGTGTATACCTGAACTGTTGTTGGTTTGTTGTCTATCCTGACAAGAACAACAATCGCTGAACAGTTCACAACAACTCACTCTCTGCCCATCATGTTACTCTTTAATCTTACTCCTGTTATATAATTTCTAGGTTAAGTTGCTATTACGTGACATTTATCTCGTCAGAAATCCTTATCCTCTCAATTTCACTTCACTGATCCCATTACATCTACACTAAGCCTTTGCAATTACCTTTTCAGCCTTTCTACCTTCCCCACTACGTTCAAACTTTTGACGCACCACATTCAACCTCTCCTTTGACAGTCACCTCCCAGAGGTCTGAATGGGGGACTACCCCGGAAGTGTTTGCCAATGGAGACAGCATCAAGACACATTCAATAACAGGCCCCGTTTCCTGTGCATACATATCTCTTAATGCAGTTGCTTCCAAAGCCTTTTGCATCAATGCTCATTTTTCCACATTTTATGGGCAACTTCCATTGCAAGAGTATAAATTGCCCTCTTAACTGTCCGCTGCTCCCACCTCTTCGACAAAGCCAGCAGAATAGTTACTCCTTGCACAGATGTCTTAGGCTGCCATCGCTGCTAATTTTTTATTCAAAATTTAAGCAATAGCTGTGATCAGAGCTGGGATGTTGCTGCTAGTCAAAGATGCTACCCCCAGACTGTTGGTGCTACGGTACATCCATCTTAACATCTAAGACTTACCCATTCCATACAGTTGGCCTTCTGAGTCATGTCACTAAAAGAATCACAATGTCATCAGAAAACCTCAAATTTGTTACTTCTCCCTTTCCAGATTACTCCTTGGTTTCCCCATAACCCAATGTAGACTGAATATCATTCGGAACAGGCTACAATCCTGGATCATTCCCTTAAATACTGCTTCCCTTTCATGTCTTGATTCACAATAGCGCCCAGGTTTCTGTAAAAGTTGTAAATAACCGTTCACCCCTGTATTTAATTATCACTGCCCTCAATGTTGTACAGTAGTCCAGCCAATGTCAAAAGCTATCTTTAAATCAATAAATTTAGTTTTGCCTTTCACACATCTAAGATGAGCCTTACAGTCAGCAATGCCTCAAATGTTTCTAAATTTCTTCAGAACCTGAAAGCATTTTCCCTAAGGTCAGCCTCTGCCAGTATTTTGCAACCATGACAAATTTATAGTTCAATAATATTAACAACTGTCAGTGGGTGCTTACCATATTTTGGAATTTGAAAATACTTATTTGCACTTTGCAGACATAGGTTAAACATATAAATTTACATTCCTAGATTTCCCATTTAACAGATTGACCACCACATGCTTAGTGACTGATGCCAGGCCAGATATGGCACTAAGCGTGAGGCTCTGCTGTGAACACTGGCAGCTATATAGCTTCAGGTAAGTGGTACTGCTATTACCGCCATCAACTGCACAGCAATCAAGATATTAAGACTGATTCCTTAAACTTTGTTAGCAGTTTCATGAGATGGTTCACATCTCTTCATAGGTCTGATGGTTTACCCACTGAATTATGGTTTGTTAGTTTGTGACCTGTATTTTCTATCATTAAAGTAATACTGACTCGGTAGGAATTTTCCAGTTCTGTTGCTTTCTGCTTCAGATATGGGCTAGGGTCAAGAACAGAAAGAATCTTTTCAAACAGGGATGGGAATTCATCAAAAAAATTCTGAAGGATCTCCTAAATCGAGAAATACTAAATTTGGTTGCCCTCTCAATTATTTGCAAGTGTGGAAATTACTTTTTAGGATTTCAACTTGTTTTAAACCTGAAGCTACATACCAATCAGCTGCAGTTGGTATCAAATTACAGGTGATACCCTGTATAGGTAACTCCTCCTGAACAGGCCATGAAGGCCCAATGGTACCGACCAGCCACCTTTTCATCCTCTGCCCATAGGTGTCACTGGATGCAGATATGGAGGGGCATGTGGGCAGCACACCGCTCTCTTGGCCGTATGTCAGTTTCAGAGACCGGAACCACTCTTCTCAATCAAGTAGCTCCTCAGTTGGCCTCACAAGGACTGAGTGCACCCCACTTGCCAACAGCACTCAGCAGACTGGATGGTCACCCATCCAAATGCTAGCCCAGCCCGGCAGCACTTAACCTCGACAATCTGACGGGAACCCGTGTTATCACTGCGGCAAGGCCATTGGCAGCCTGTACAGATATGTATGCTTTAAATGGCCACAACTTTGTTTGACCTGCTAAAACTTGAGCTCTTACATTAATCTGGGCATACTACCCCTACAAAAATGAAAGCCATTGGACTAAAGCCAATTTGCATGGTAGCAAGACAATGCACTTTATTGGCTTCCACTTAAAGTTCTTGTTCTTCCATGGATTTAGCCAATAATTTGTGCTTAAATGCTATGGTGAACAGATTTAGCTACTTTATCTGAAATGAAAAATAAATACCCAGTAATTTATTTAGCTCTAAATGAAAAAGTTTTTCCATATCAGAGATCTAAATTGTTAATTAACCTATATTTTGAATTCTGAACACATGAAACTGCAGCTCAAACAAATAACAATTCAAACCATAAAGTATGGGGATTAGTTGGTACTTGTTTGGTGGTGCACAGGAAATCTGACTGGAATCAAACCAGCTTTTCAGCATGAGGCAACTAAATTCAGACTGGAGACTGTGATACACAAACTATCCACCACACTAGGGTGGTGTGTGGAGTGAACAATTCTTTCAACAGGACAGTGGTAACTACCCATACCGCTGGAACTACTCTTATGTGGTTTCAGTATAATTTCAAACTATCTCAAACTCCAGTTTCTTGATTTACGTATGTTGAAAATTTGAAGAACTTTAATCCTGCATTAAGAGCAGTCCAACTGCAAATAATGAGTTTAACCCACTTCCAAAACCTGGTAGCAAAATATCAGCAGTGCTGATCTAGAAACAAGGTATGTTTATGATTATGTATCTTCCATTTAAGCTTTCTGTTGCTACTTCTGTAAACAAGTGACAATTCCAAAATTATAACCTTCTTTGTATGTTGATATTTTAACATTTCATCACCACACAACCTTCAATATGAAACTGTCTTAAAGGAAAAAGGACAAGAATTCTATCTCAGAAACTAGTGAATGAATGAAACCCCTGAAGTGTTCTAATACTTGTGGCAAATATAAAATTGACGACTACATAATTTTATAGTATGTGACATTTTATTTTCAGTTGTGTTTCATACTTCATATGTAAAACCAATACTGCATCATCTACAATCTGCAGCACACAGCTCTAATTCGAACATCCAGAAGCCGAAATGTGTGTCCAAATACATTTTCCATTATGTGAAAATATTAGCAAGCAAGGAAGTCCTGTAAAGCTACAAGGAAAACCAATCTAATACGTATCATTCTTATGGCAAAACTCTAAAGGTTTATTCTGTTACAGATATTAAAAACCTCTTCCCAGAAAATGATTAACATACGGTCACTCATCAAACCTACACTAGAAACCTGCACAGAGAAAATACGTAGTTGCCCAACTGCTTTGGTATAATTCATGGTTCTTAAAATGATTAAACATACCTGTTTTATCTTGGCTATCAAAGTTGTTTTGAATAAATATGACATTGCACTTCATATTCTGGGACACTATTTTCAGGCCCACAACTTTCTCTTTATTGCCATCCACACCAGCAAGTATTGCATTTGGTACAGATTTTTTTTAATTCTAAGTAAATCATACAGCTGAAATGTAATCACATTTTCCTCACATGTGTGTTTTAGACCTACCTGATCAAACATAGGCTGTTCACTGTAAATACAATGTTTTACCTACATTTGTGGAGATTAATCCCGCAAGAGTTGAAGCCTTCTGTTGCCCTCAGGGTATTAGAAATGCAGAATCATATCCTCAGAAGCACTTAAATCAAGAGTGAAGCTTCCCAAGGAATACGCTGAAGTTCTATTGTTTTGACACTTGGTCCATCACAAAGCAGCACCTTTTATATTAACTGTGTACTAGTTATCAACCAAAACCTTGTTGGCACATCACACTACTCAGATGGCTTAAATGAATCATCTACATGATACAATTTATATAGCCAACAAGGCCTATATCAGAAATAGACAATCCTGCCCCCCCCCCCCCCCTCCCACACCCCACACACACCTCAGCAGCCAGACTGGTCAGATGTGCAAGAACTGCATTTGAGCTAATATTGTAATTATTCCATCCTCTATTTTCCATTGTTTAATTTATCAAAATTTGTGATTATACATGTCACAGGTTATACTAAACACGGACTAAACTTAAACAGTTTTCCAGACCATTATTCTCTGTGAATGTGTAGTACTACTATATACAAGTTATTAAAAACAAGAGTTTGACCAGTATAATGAGAGTATTTTGCTGAAGACTACTAGAAGTGTCACCTATATCTTCTCTCCCAAAACATTGTGTTATCACTAAATTTAAGCTCTTTAGGGGAAGTAAATTTTATTAACAATGAAACAATTACTTTACAGTGGCAGTATTCTAATTCCACAGGTACACAATACTCCAACTGAAAAAATCAGTTTAAATATATAAAGCTGGCACTTTCTCACAGTTTCTCACACCTAAATGCTGCACAAGATTTTTAAATAATGTTTTTGCCTACAGTCTTACAGGGTTTCAACCCTGAAAGTTTGCAACAAAATCTGTCACAATTTTCTTCAGTTTTACATCAATCTCATCAGTGATCTTCCCTTCCTTTGCAATGTTGGCCAACAATGCAGATTCAGTTGTCCTGGAAAAGAAATTATTTAACATCACTTATTAAATATCAAACAAGAATTCTTATGGGCTTTATGAAATAATTTAAGTGAATGGACACTAGAAGCCACTGGCTGAAATCACTTTGAGCATCATTTTTACACAGCATCAGACCTAGAAGTTGTTGCCTAATTCTTAGCCCTCCATAATTCATGCTTTGTGCAAATTATCAGAAGAGATCTAAACAAAATTTGCTATTACAACAAGAAATTCCTACAGAAAAATTGTTAATTCATTCTACACTGGCTATACTCACTTTACATTAAAAATTGGCTCAAGTTGAGATTTTAATTATTTGCCATACATTACACACTGCAGTAATGTTTATACTTTTCCATCATTTTCAACTGCAGAAGCAATTAAAGTATATTACACTTCGACGCTCTGCACAGGAACAGGAAAACCACTGGAAGATACTTAGGTGCTATCTGCTTTATGGTTATTCTACGAAAAGTAAAGGTTTTGTTACATCTAACACTTACTGTTCTTTTGTTTGGTGGCAAATCAGCACAATATGCATCTTGAAATATTCACTGTATATAATAGTCATGCCATTTTTTTTCTTCATGTTAATACTTCAATGTAAACTGCATAAATGTTACATCCATAACCACAGAATGACCATTTATTGGACATAGCACTGAGTAATTTTTTATGTGGTGAGTATTAGCACGAGATAAAATAATAGTTTGATGCAGAAAGGCATTACAGCCAACTTGTGCCCCTCGAAAGACCGAACACAATAAAGCTGCCCCCCCCTCTCGTTGCTCATCCACATAAATGGCCAGCTGCATCCACAAAGCAAGTTACAACTTTGACATTTCCCACAGAAGTGAAATGACATTGGAAAGGTCACATTTTTGGCACTGTCAGGCCAATTTCACATATCACCAATTTCATCTTCATTTATTTTCAAACAGGTTCAAGATCTCTACCTCAGATGACCACATATTGTCATTATTCCATGCTGCATTTTCCATAGAGTGAAACAATACTTACTTTATGTGTTGCAAGAACTCCTTTTCAAAGGCAGTGATTTTTGAGGGGTCCAGTTTGTCAAGGTGACCTCTCACTCCACAGTAAATAACTGCAACTTGTTCCTCAATTGCCATTGGAACTGCAATAGAACAACGAACTCGGTAACAGATACAGTACACTAATAACACTTTTATAAACTAAGTACCTATTTTACTTTATATGGCATTTGTCCCTTGCATCATTAGACACTGAAACAGTACCACATGTAAATAATGTCACCACTGTTTGGAAAATACTCAGGCTATCAATAATAGTTAATTTTACCCATGCACAACTCAATTTCAGGAAACAATCAGAACCTGACAAGATTTTCATTAGAGGAGCCTGTTCTGTATTAAGACAGTAAAGAAAAATTGAGGCATTTAGTTTCCATATTGTCCAACATTCTCTTCCCACATCACTACAGTAAGTTAGTCAGACATTCCCAGATGACAACAAATACTGCCATACATACCATATTGTCCCTGTTTCAGAAGCTCAGTTAACCTCACACCCCTGTTCAGCAGTTGCTGAGTTGCAGCATCCAGATCTGAACCGAACTGGGCAAAAGCTGCAACCTCTCGGTACTGAGCCAATTCCAGCTTCATGGAACCAGCAACCTGTAACAGAATACTAACCTGTACACTCAGTTTTCATACATTCACTCAAACTGACAGCACTCAAGCCAAAACCTGTTTTAAAATACAATACAGGTCATGTGAAGGTTTTACAAAAGATAACTGTTCCATTATCAACATCTAATCAGCAATCCAGAAAAGAATTTCATTTAAAGAAAATTTCGACATCTTAATAACTCCTAAGGTATCAGTTTGCTACATTTACTGGTACATCAAGATACATTTCTGCTGACAAATACTTGCCTGTTTCATTGCTCTTGTCTGAGCAGCTGAGCCTACACGAGACACAGACAACCCTACATTGATTGCTGGCCGGATACCCTTGTAAAACAACTCAGTTTCCAAGAATATCTGACCATCTGTTATCGAAATCACATTTGTTGGAATGTATGCGGACACATCTCCTGCCTGAAACAATTCAACAGTTAGCAGAACATTGTATATTACTGTATAATTAATAAGCTCTCAATTTAAGTAAACATAAGATTATTATTATATTTTTTCACAATGTTATGTTTATGAAGTGGCACATCACAGCAAACAGCTAACTCCAAGCTTTTACAAAAGCTTTTAACTTAAAAATGAACATTTTTGTATCTAAATAGCATTCACAGCAAAACAGCTGTCACTCTCAAAGAGACACCGTCAATTGGCATTGCTTAGAGTCTTAGGTTAGTCTGTATTACCTGTGTCTCAATGACAGGCAAAGCAGTAAGTGAGCCTCCACCATGCGCATCATTCATTTTGGCAGCTCTCTCCAATAACCTGGAATGTAGGTAGAACACATCACCAGGATAGGCTTCACGGCCAGGTGGTCGCCGCAGCAGCAAAGACATCTGAAGTAAGAGTATTATTTCAAATTTCCCTTTTGTATGATTGTATACATTCAAAGTAACAATACTGTATAATAAATGATAACTCTGTGATAAGTATTACCTGTCTATAGGCTACAGCCTGCTTTGACAGATCATCATAGATGATCAATGCATGCTTTCCATTGTCACGGAAGAATTCTCCCATAGCACATCCTGAATATGGTGCCAAATACTGCAGAGGTGCAGCATCAGATGCGGTAGCAGATACAATGACTGAATAACCAATAGCACCTGTGATAAAATAAGACTTATTAACATCATCCACAAAAGCTTTACATTACAATACAATCACTCAAATATAAATACCAAATATGTCCAGGTAATGCTGCAGTACCTGAATCTGTCAGCCTCTTCACAATCTGGGCGACAGTTGATCTTTTCTGACCAATAGCCACATAAATACAGTACAATTTCTTTTTCTCATCTTCGCCATCATTGAATCGTTTCTGGTTTATAATTGTGTCAATAGCCAAGGCTGTTTTGCTGTAACAGAATTCCAACTTAATGTATTTCCTTTGAATTAAAAAAATGCAGTTTCAAACAAGTTAAATCAGCTATGCACATCTTCCCCAGAGAAGACCACAAAATCTCTAGCATCAAAGTTGCAGGTAAAGTATTCATCAAACCAAAGATGTGGTAGATAAGTACAAACTTTTAGACATAGCAGATCAAGAATATAAATAAAGGAATGAGAAAGTCATCTGAAATTTGCAGTTACTTTAGAAAACCAAAGGCTTATTATAAATGTTCAAATTAAAGTCCCCAAAAATGTTGCATTACAGAAAATATGTGAATCTGTAATAATTTTTGTTAATTTAACACTGTATAAATTTAACAAAATGGGCATAAATGACAACTGTACAGAAGTCTGAACTGACTTTTCCAAATTTTACAGTTCATCGGACACTCCTCCAATGGAATTAAAAATATATATTACTTGCCCTGCAGCCAACCTACTTTAATATCTTACCATTTACACCTGAGACTTCATAAAATCTATCAAAAGATAAATATGTTTGATAAATTGCAAATCTACACTAGCAGGCACTTTGTGGGTCTAAGTGAACTTAAATAGGGTGTTCATTATCTCAAAGCCATAAATCATAACTGATTTCACACCATCCTCAGTACTATTCTTATTGAAACTATTACACAAATAATATACAATGGTAACCCAAACTCATTTTCTGACGGTACTTTTGCAAATACATGCTCATGCTCATGAAAGCAAGAACGTACAAACATCACAAAATCTCACTTCAACAATGAACATTTAACAGCAACACTGTTGGGCATGGTAATACCAAACGCTCATGTGAGCAGTTGACAACAAGTTCGTGCATATGCACAGAGCTGCAGTTGCGTATCAACATCACCTTCTCCGACCCCAGCTACTTTAAGTGTAGCTGCTGGCTGTATGGCCAGTAGCAGCAAGCAGACAGATGCCACACACAAAAATTTTTCTGGAGCACTTAAGTTTCCAGATTCAAAAATATTTGTTTCAGTTTTCTGATTTTATTTTCTTCCAATATTATTAGCATTCAAGCAATAGTCTTGCAGAACATTGAAGTTCTGTCAGTCTGCTGAAGACATTTGGCTTTTCTTAATCTTCTTGCACAGGGAGTCAATTTATTGTTTCATTCCCCCATTCTTTACTAGTTTCAACTGTTTGCTCTATTTTACATGTATATTTTCATTTTGTGGCACATGTGGAATAATGCCACAGTAAAGAACCCAACATGAGAATCCAGTACAGCTAACCCAACAAAATTGGCATTCTCAAAAAATCACACTGAAAAGCTTTATACCAGGTACTTCAGCATGAATCTGGACATACAAATGTCTACTTCAAGCTGAATTGTGTGTTTTAGTATGGTTTACCAACTTCCAATGCTTTTTGAGTATTATCTAATGTCCTGTTTCTTTTATGGCAATTTATGACAATGTTCAGATCTAACAATATAGACATAAAACATACATAAATGTTTATTTGTGGATGAACAAGTACACAAATTTGATCAGTAGTATCAATCACAGAACACTTTTCTGGTACCCCTCAACATTTGACATTTTTTAATTTGTGTTGCTTATGTCATATCTATAGAATGTCATTATTTGACAAATTATACAACTAGCCACTCTATATTTATTCCTGGAGTAGAATATGAACTTATTGTACAGTTTCTTGGTTGTTTACAGATAACTTAGTAAATTTGTCATACAGTCTGAAATTATATTAATTCTTATCAACTTTTTGCAGTGCTGTGTAGTTGTAAACTTGATTGGAAATGCTACATAACAGTATTGCAGGGTATGTATAAGAAATTGTGTTATCACAACACAGCAAAACATTAGGGTACCCTGAGTTGCAGTCTACTTTTGAAATGAATATTATGCCAGGAACTGGAGCCTTATTTTGCTTTCCTTATCTGTTACTGATGAAACAATTACCAGAAATACCTTAACTCCATTGCCCTCTGACAAACACAATTGCTGCACATGGTCACATGACACCCAACACACAAAATTCCAAGCACAAATGTGACAAAGCATATGAGCAGATCAAACACCAAGCACATGCTTCCTACATCATGGTAGCTGCATATGTACAGCAGCAACTGTTTTCTGGCACACACTGCCAATCACTCAAATGAACCTCAAATGTTCATTTGTGTAAGTTGGAGTTCAGCAGACATTTCTAAATGTTAACTAGCTGACAGCTGTTCCAGCCACTCCCCAAAATTTAAATCCTTCAGGAGTGAAGGAGACAAGCACTCAAAAGCAGAAGCATTGAGCTTTAAGGCACATACAAAAAAGGGCCTTCTAAAGGAAACCTTCCTAGCCTTCTATAACTCCAAACCCCTAGTCTGGTTCAATTTCACTGTGCTACACATGATCTGGATTGGACCAAATACTAACCAATTAACAATACCTGAATTTTGACAGATTCCATACCCAAAAGTCTCTCCCATGGACAATGTATCTAGAGTGACAAGAACTCTCATGCACAATACACTGAATGTCTCATAGGTCTTCACAGACTATCAGCTACAAAGGACCACTCCATCACCCAATATACCTGGACTGGAACAACGAACCCATCTTTCAATAGGGTTTTATCTATCATCATGCCCTGAAATTAGTTACATCCTACTGAAGACCCTTCCCATTCATCCTAATGCAGTGTTCCAACACCCACCCAACCTACACATCATCACATCACTAGCCATCCCTGTGCCACTCCTGATCTCTTGCCACAGGGATCATATCTCAGTGGAAGACTTAGATGCAGACTTGCCCAATTCACTTGCACAGCACTTCCTACTCTAGTGCTATCACAGGACTATACCACCCCATCAGAAGCTGGGCCAACTGTGACAGCAGCTATGTTATACCATCTGTTGTGAACGCTGCATAGCTTTCTCCCTGGCTCAGCTGTTGCACTTTGGTAGAAAATGAAATTTAATTTCAACTTCTCTTCACAATTACCAGCCTAAAAGTCTTTATACAGTTAAAATCTACACATTGGCATCATGAATAAGAAAAATATTGAGTACCTGAAACTGAAAATCCAACACAGGAAACTTGTCAAAATTATAAGTAAAATGCTGTCCAGCAAAGACCTAAAGAGGCTACATTTCTAGAAATCTTAGCTTTTATTTATTTTTATTTTGTCTTTTACCAATTACTGACAGCAAGGTGTATGAGACAGGTGAAATATCCTCAGACTTCAAGAAGAATATAATAATTCCAATCCCAAAGAAAGCAGGTGTTGACAGATGTGAAAATTACCGAACTATCAGTTTAATAAGCCACAGCTGCAAAATACTAACACAAATTCTTTACAGAAATGGAAAAGCTGTTAGAAGCTGACCTCGGGAAGATCAGTTTGGATTCCGTAGAAATATTGGAACACATGAGGCAATACTGACTATGACTTATCTTACAAGAAAGATTATTGTTGTGGTCTTCAGTCCTGAGACTGGTTTGTTGCAGCTCGCCATGCTACTCTATCCTGTGCAAGCTTCTCCCAATATGTACTGCAACCTACATCCTTCTGAATCTGCTTAGTGTATTCATCTGTCTCCCTCTATGATTTTTACCCTCCACACTGCCCTCCAACACTAAATTGGTGATCCCTTGATGCCTCACAACATGTCCTACCAACCGATCCCTTCTTGTCAAGTTGTGCCACAAACTCCTCTTCTCCCCAATCCTATTCAGTACTTCCTCATTAGTTATGTGATCTACCCATTTAATCTTCAACATTCTTCTGTAGCACCACATTTCGAAGGCTTCTAGTCTCTTCTTGTCCAAACTATTTATCATCCAAGTTTCACTTCCATACATGGCTACACTCCATACAAATACTTTCGGAAACGACTCCCTGGCATTTAAATCTATACAAGAAAGATTAAGGAAAGGCAAACCTACGTTTCTAGCATTTGTAGACTTAGAGAAAGCCTTTGACAATGTTGACTGGAATACCCTCTTTCAAATTCTGAAGGTGGCAGGGGTAAAATACAGGGAGTGAAAGGCTATTTACAATTTGTACAGAAACTAGATGGCAGTTATAAGAGTCGAGAGCATGAAACGGAAGCAGTTTGGGAAGGGAGTGAGACAGGGTTGTAGCCTCTCCCCAATGTTATTGAATCTCTATATTGAGCAAGCAGTAAAGGAAACAAAAGAAAAGTCCGGAGTAGGTATTAAGATCCATGGTGAAGAAATAAAAACTTTGAGGTTCACTGATGACATTGTTATTCTGTCAGACAGCAAAGGACCTGGAAGAGCAATTGAATGGAATAGACAGCGTCTTGGAAGGAGGATGTAAGATGAACATCAACAAAAGCAAAACGAGGATAATGGAATGTAGTCAAATTAAATCAAGTGATGCTGAGGGAATTAGTTTAGGAAATGAGACACTGAAAGTAGTAAAGGAGTTTTACTATTTGGGGAGCAAAATAACTGATGGTCGAAGTAGAGAGGATATAAAACGTAGACTGGCAATGGCAAGGAAAGTGTTTCTGAAGAAGAGATATTTGTTAACATCGAGTATAGATTTAAGTGTCGCGAAGTCTTTTCTGAAAGTATTTGTATGGAGTGTAGCCATGTATGAAAGTGAAACATGGATGATAAATAGTTTGGACAAGAAGAGAATAGAAGCCTTTTAAATGTGGTGCTACAGAAGAATGCTGAAGATTAGATGGGTAGATCACATAACTAATTAGGAAGTACTGAATAGGATTTGGGAGAAGAGAAGTTTGTGGCACAACTTGACAAGAAGGGATCAGTTGGTAGGACATGTTCTGAGGCATCAAGCGATCACCAATTTAGTATTGGAGGGCAGCGTGGAGGGTAAAAACTGTAGAGGGAGGCCAAGAGATGAATACACGAAACAGATTCAGAAGGATATAGGTTGCAGTAGGTACTGGGAGATGAAGCTCGCACAGGACAGAGTAGCACTGAGAGTTGCATCAAACCAGTCACTATACTGAAGACCACAACAACCAATTCCCATTCTTTCTCTCATTCTTATTTCCTAACCGAACCGGTCATTAGACTATCTTCTCTTTAAGGAATCTTCACTTCTCACTCTGCCCCTTCTGTCAACTGAAGTGAAAACTGACTCAATGAGGTTTTGAGGGAACTCCCCAAACCATCATTCCTACATTACCCAAGTAACCCTTGTATCCTCCTTGAGAAAGAATAGTCCTCAAATTTTGAAAGCTATTAAATTTTTTTATTGGCAGTACCAGTAATTTCATCACCTGAATGATAGCACTAGCCAGCCCTTCTGCCCTTGTGAAATTGGGATGGGTATTGAAGGGTGTATACAGGGACAAGGAAAAACTCCCACATTTCCCAGTTAAGAGTACACTTTCTCCTGGGTGAAAATAAACATTTTCCCTGTGTGTACGACAGTGAGCTTTCCCATGGAACTGTAAAACTTATAATTTGAATGGTTTATATTTTATACACCAGCATAGAACTTCCAAGTTTAGTAAACTGACAACCACCTATTTTCTTATTACAAATGCATATATTTGAGTTCCACCAATCACAGCATGTTAGTGAAATCAAGATTGTGACGCTTTTGTAAGCCAGCCATAGCTTGTGTCACGTGATCACACCAGTCGACAACAACACATCTTCAGAGCATAGGGTACGTGATGTAGTCAGCCAATAGCAACATCACTTAAGATGCGTGAACACAAATAGGAAAATTAAGGTTTTTAAATTAACGTTCATAGTGTAGCTACAAGAAAAGCTAAGCTTTCATCTATAGTATTTGTCTTGTTTGCATGTGTTATACTTTAAGATACATCACACAAATGTGCCAGTAAAATTTTAACTAATGACAAATGTCGAGTCTTCAAAACTTTAAGCTTTTAACAAGGCTCAAACGCTCTTATTTAAGAAATTCAAAGGACATTCTCGTACTTAACATAGTTCACCTTGCATAAAATTGAATTTCCTCTGAAAGTAACACTTTTCAAACCACCATTCACAATATCTTCCCACAACTTAGTATAATTTGTTTCAGTAATTATCAGACAACACCAGAAAATGGGTGTTACTGCCAATGCACAACTACAATGACATAGGAAGCTCACATATTTGTATGTATATAGCATTTACAGATCTTGAATCACATTGAAAGATCTTACATTACACCATAAACAAAACAGGACATAAGACGATACTCCGAGAACATCTGAATTTCGTAAACACTAAAATGTATAATTTGGCTTAAAGTGAACATTCATGTGTCCAGATTCATAAAGATGTAGGCTCCAACCTGATATTAAGCTTTTCGGTATGCAAATTTTCTTGTAAGTATTGTACTGTATATCTCTTATTTGGTTCTTTATTATGCCGTGGTGCCATACATGCCAGAAGATTAAAACATGCATATGAAATTCAGGAATTAGTTTGAACTAGTCAATTGTATGGAATGAAACTGTTTCAAATAAATTTACTGCCTCTGCGATAGTTCCAAGCCACAATTATTGTTTTCATTTAACATGAGAGCTGTAAATAAAGAGTACACAACTAAACCTCCCCACAACACCTCAGACTGTTCTGCACACATGCCAATCTGGCAGTGAGCGCATCAGAAAAATTTTCCGGGTAGCATCTGTCTGCTTGTTGCTACTGCTGATGCAGCTAATACTCCTAACAATCACACTACAAGTAGCCAGAACCAGTAGAAGGTAGTGCTCAAGTGTGACAACAGCGCATGCACAAGAGCCCAAAAGCAACTCTTCGAACGAACCAGATGCGAACAGTTGTGGTGTCACGGTCTTCGGAAGCAGTTTGTTATGAAGAATTACACAGTCTTCGTCCTAAAGCCTTTGATATGTTTTGCTGTTGGCCGACACTTGTGTGTGCACTGTGTTTCATTGTAAATGGCGCATTTTCTTTGCAACTTAAGTTTCATTTTGATTTTTTTCTTGTTTATATATTTTATGGCCACAGTATTGTTCTACAGTGGCAGGATACAGTAAAATTCTTTGTCGGAGTATCAGTTCTTACCAGTCAAAATTACAAAAATTTAACTGAAAACTACAACAATGAAAAATTCTCAAAATTCTGAACATTTCTGGGTTTTTCCCAGTTGTCCCAGGGCATAAACACCCTGGTATTTTTTGATACATCCAAGTTTCTGGCATCTGCAGAGACTGCCAATGAAGTACTGTCTTATGAGAAACCTGAACACCAGTGGTCTTCCATCACAACAAGCACAGTGAGCACTTCACTTATGAGATTCAAGCAACCAAAGGAACAGCGTGTTTCTGGCTTTAAATAACAATCACAATGAACAAAATTGCATCTAATTCCAAAGATAGCTATATCAGTCTATACTATTACCTCTTCTGAATTCTCAGAAGTAGTAATCTTACAATTACCTACCCAGTCTGCCTGTCTCCAATAATCAGTTCTCGCTGACCCCTCCCAATAGGCACCAGAGAATCTACAGCTTTAATTCCTGTCTGCATAGGTTCCCTCACAGAGATACGAGGAATGATTCCTGGAGCCTTGATTCCAACTCTCAACCTGTAAAGAAATAGGTAACATTTGAGCAAAAATTTCAGTTTTAATGAAGTAATTCTAATTTGCATCTAGTAAGACTAATAACAATGAAACAAGAGTGACCTCTTTGAGGCCTTCAATGGCCCTTTGCCATCAATGGGATTTCCCAAAGCATCCACAACACGTCCTAATAGCTCCTCTCCAACAGGTACATCTACAATGGCACCCGTTCGTTTAACAATGTCTCCTTCCTTTATAAGCCTGTCATTACCGAATACCACAACACCAACATTATCTGGCTCCAAGTTCAGGGCCATACCCTGAAAAAAAGAAAAATGGATTTCAAATTAGTAAGCCATAAATCACAAAGTACTGTATTTATATCACACAAATATTTTTTTGAACCTGACCTTCAAACCCGAAGAGAATTCCACCATCTCGTCGGCCTGTATATTTTTGAGACCGTAGACTCGAGCAATACCATCTCCAATACTCAAGACTCTCCCCGTTTCTTCTAAATCAGCCTAGAACAAAAAAGTTGTGGGTAAAGAAGCTTCAATTTTAGTAAGAAAAGGTTCTTGTGGAACTAACTGGTACATTCAATCTTTACATTCCTACATAGCTGCCCTGTCAATACAACTACATTCTACACGGCAGATTTTGCTGTGTCAAGCTGACTATACTCCAGTAGTTAGTATTGTAGCGAGTCAATTACAAGTAACAACTACCTGCACAATACAAAGCAACTACATATTAGATGGCAGTACATTAGTTTACTGTGAATGTGTCGGTATAACTATAAGACTGCATCTAGTACTGAACTTTCATGACAAAACAATTTCTAAATTTAGTTTCTGTTTAAACCAGTAACTATGCAAATGACATTTTCAAGTAGCTTCTCTAGCATTTGTGACAGTACCCACTAATTGATAAAATATAGTGGCAATAGTGATAAAATACTGTTTAAATCAGTTTTTCAACACTATTCATTCCATTATACTAACAGCCACTAAATGCTGCACTCACCTTTGGAGCAGCACCAAGTATCCTCTCCTCCAAAATTGAGGATATTTCCGCAGCACGCTGACTGCATGAAACATGGATGTTGCGGTTTGTTATCTGTGCTGCAGGCCATGTTAAACCACTTATCTGAAACAGATTACACTCATTTGAAGTTTGTTGTTATGCAGAGCTAATAAAATGTGATGAAAATCATTTTTATTACATTTTTTGTTAGAGAAAGCAAATTTCACCATACCTGAGCACTGTGTGTAAACTGCATTTGAACAACAGCATATACTAAAAATGAAGCCATGTTCCCAAAGACACAGAGATTACACTTTCATCCCTCACCATCATGTTCACAGGGCAGTTAGTGTTTCCCCCATAAGCAATCTGAACATTTCCTGGCTGTTTTCAAAATGGCACAAATGAAGTGATTTGTGCTGACATTGTGGTCGAGTAGGAGACGACAGATTTAATCTCAAAGAGAGAAATTTTAGCAAAGAAAAAACTGACATCTTCCCCCTGAATACAGGACACACAAACATTTCTTTTAGTTAATTTGTGGGCATCAAACACTAATAACCTTATCAGCAAGGGACAAACACTTTTTCAAACATTGTTTTGGTGTGAGAAATTTTGAGTCTTTGGACCATATTTTTCCTCGATACAAGAGTGTCAACTACATGCATATGTAGAGCAATCTGACAACTAGGTATATTATCTTAAATGCATTAGTGAAAGTAAAATTTCTAAGTTTAGTGTGAAATATTTGCTATTTACAATTCTGATGACATTAAGACAGTTTTTATTCTTAGATTTAATCAGGGGTCTGAGAGGTACCAACCTGTCCTACATTTAATTTTGCAACCAAACTGTGCTACTAAGCAGAACCAGTCAGTGTTCAGTGAGTGCCAGTAACACTTGTGCTTACATGGAATTTTATTTTACACCAAGAGTAGTTTAAATCTCTGAATGTACAAATAATTCTATTTCCACTTCACTGTGATATTCACACTGAAGCAAAAAGTCATACTGGAAGCAAAATACCTTTTAAACAGTTCTGCAGAAACAAGATGAGCTGTCAGTGAATAGAAGGATACATAGTTTCACCTGGTGGAGCTTTTAGGCAGTGGCAGGGGGAGCGGCATGAAGTAACAAAGTTAAAAACTTTGCTTCCATTCCAACAGAACACTAGGCTAGTAATGTAAAAAATTAGTGCACTTTAATGCTTCTCTGAATGCTAATTTTGTATCTTCTATCCCCTCCCCTCTCCTTTCCAACATCTTATTACTGTATACACTAGTCAAAAAATTTTTCTTATCACAATTCAATGAAAAGTCCCAAAAACCAATATAGCAATTTATGCACCTACCTACAAATTTGTTTTCACCACTGAATTTCTCAGAATGGATAGCTCTCTATTGATCTGTTATAATGGCCACAACAAATGTTCCCCATACATGTATTCTAACAACCAAAACAAATGAAATGGCATATGCATAACATTTCTCCAGTGCACAGTACCTGAATTATTTTTTTTTGCACCTAAGTTTGAACTAATGTGACCATAGGAACAGCAGGAGAAAAAGTGAGGGGAGCTGACTACCAAACTTTTGATTTATAAATTGAACAGGTTTTTGTTTCATACACTTAAGTGTTTATTGAAACAAATGAAATGTAAATGGTGTAAGTATTATTACATAAGAGTACCAATTGAAGAAAGAACCATCAGCAATATAGGTTCAGCTTCCAAGATTGCCTTTTAGTTTCCAGTTCAAGCACAAGTTACTGGGACCAAAGAAAAGTCCCCATTTCTACAGACTAATTATTTTAATGCTAAAATTTTCTGCACAAAAGGCATGTAAAGCAAATAAAAGACTAGAAAATAGACTTACAGAGATGTTTCCAATTGTATTAGCTCCTAAAACTAGCCCTAAACTCCAATTAAAATCAGAACAATTTTTAGGAAGTGCCGACCACGCCCAATAAAGCTTAACTTCAGTGATATCACGGGAACCAGTGTATCCACTGCGGCAAGGCCGTTGCCTAAGTGGCACTTAAAGGCAATATGAAAATGTTTATCAAAATTTTAGAGCCCACCAATCATTAAAATTACAATGACACAAGTAAATTTGTGTAAGTACCAATAACAAATTCCAAATGTTGGTGACAGTACAATCTTTTGCACATTTCTAACTTAATTTTAGCCTCTACCATATACTGTTGATCCACAACTTGACAATTCATGCAGTGGCTGTTGGGAATGGGCAGGAGGCGTTTCTGGCCTCCACATTATGACTGCCAAGGGCTGAGGGGCACTGAAAAGGCAGTGTCAGCTGCTTGCCTCAGCTCTGCCACTTACCCCTAGCAATGTGCACAGTAATACTAGCATCGAGGGGTAGCTTAATGTTGGCAGCACTGACAAAAGTTTATCTTTCACCTACATTATTTTCTTCTCTTCTGGCAGCACTTAAGCTGTCAGGTAATTGTGAAAACAGTACAAGCACATGCACTTGTTATATCAGTTTGTTTCATGGAAAGCAAAATAAGTTTCTCCAATCATGATTTGTAAGACCTTGTGCACGTTAGCAAGTGAGTTGCTAAGCAGATTCCTATGATTGACCCAGTTTACAGTTCTTTGAGAGAAAGTTCTGACAAGTATCTGAAGAATATTGATTAAATCAGTATGTACAAAAATGGAATTTTCACCACTGCTATTCTCACAGAATATACTGTCGAACAATAACTACTTAAACCGCATTCACACTAAAGAAAGATTGCTTTTTCTAACTTCATCTGGCGACAAAAAGGGCTGGGAGGTCGTGTCTCGTTTAAACGTGGTACTGTCTTTCTTAAATTTAACTCCAATTTTCAGATAAAACTATCTGAAATAGTTACATCTCAGGAAACCCCATTCTCTCGAACTATACAGACACTCCCTAACTTAAACTAACCGTAGTTCTATTTGTTGCTAACTGCGTATGATTAAACGTCTAACCTAATCTCTCTCTCTCTCTCTCTCTCTCTCTCTCTCTCTCTCTCTCTCTCACTCACACTTTCGCATTAAATTGCGAAATTCACTGTTTCGGATAGTCTCCACACTCTCATTAAATCTGGCTGATTTACAGCATACTTAATTTCTTCATACACTCAACTCTGAACTGCTATATGGATAACAAATTTAACAGCAATTATACAAGCATAACCACACTAGCCTTCCATTGCGGCCAACCGGCCCTTGCAACTGGCACCGATATTTAATCCTATATCCTTCATTTAACCCAAGTTTCTCTTTTTCCAAATTATTCACTATAGTTTCTGTACATTTAATAGCCAACCTTCTTTCTTCAGAAACCACAGTAACTTTTTAGTACGCAATCCGGTATTTCGTTTTACAATTAGGAACATCAGAAAACATCAAAAAACATGAACAATAAGTTTTAATAGTCGTAAAGTCCGCTGTTCATGTTCTTAAATACCTGAGGCGTAGCCGCAGGCAAATGTTTCGCCACAGCAGCGGCTAAACGGATGGAGAGTAGAGCCATTTCGACTGTTCTGCCCTTGCAGAAAGATGGAGGAGAACAGCCGACGACTTTTCCCTACAGCCTTTGCGCGTGACGAATCGACCGACTAGAGGACCAATTACGTACTGTATCGATTCTAAAGTACTGTAGAGAAATCTCACTATAAATGTAGTCCTTTTTCATTTGAAACAATGAAAAACAACCAAACTTCTCTCCGTATAGGTGGAAATTATTAAGCAGTTCTCAACAAAATACAAATTTATGCTCCAAGAAAATAAAATGTTTACGGAAACATTCTTCTGTCTTTATTTACTGAATAATCAAAACAGGTCTTTCTATTGTATTGTGGATATACACGGTTTCACATACGCAACAAAAATTTCGCCACAGCTGCTGACATATTGTAGTTGCATATGTGAACTCCGAGTTTTTAGTGGTGCAACTTAAGGCGTCTCCACCAACTTAGCTGAGTGGTAATGTGTTTGCCCACAGTGCAGCGGACCAGGGTTCGATTCCCGGCCCGCTTGCACATTTACTCCACTAGCAGACTAGGTGTTGTATTGTCCTCATCATCACCAACACGCAAAACACCCAATGTGGCGTCACCTGAAAAAAGTCTTGCAACCCGACAGTCGAACTTCCCCGGATGGGGCCTCCCGCCCAACAACGCCACACGATCATTTAATTTCATTTTTTCTACACGTAACTGCGTCCTTGACAAGCACTCTGGTGCTAGTGTGCTTGCCCAAGCCAAGACCAAGGTGGTCTTTCCCAAGCGGGCTTGAGAGCGTGTAGGGTAAATGTGCACAAGCAACAGGAAGTGCACTTGTAGTTTCGTTTGTTTATACTAGTTTTTTGCAGACTCTATGAACCACATGACCACAGCATTTTACTGTAGGCATCTTATGCGATAGGTATAACCTTCTGAAGAAGGGCACTAACTGACCGAAATTGGTAAAGAAATTAAATTTCGTTTATGCAACTGGTTACTTGTTATTTCGTTATATACAACTACAGCTGCTGAGGATGGATAAAATACTAAATGTTTTGTTTGTTTAGTTTGTCCATTGATCATGTATAACAATGGTTTTTGATTGACATGCTGCAAATTTTAATCATGATAAACAACATTTGTTACAAATTTACCCTAGATACAAAACCTCAACAGTTCTGAAGATGTTTAGAATACCATACCAACGAAACCTATATAGGTAAGGGTCACAAAAGACTGAAACAAATAAATATTACAGTAACCATAAACTGTTGTTCTTGATAATGCTCCTGACTGTACTGTTTCTTTTGGTAAGAAGCCTACCATGGAAAAACGAAAGGTAGAGATGATTGATTTCTTGCATCATCACAATGTTGAAGTTGTAATTTTGAAAAGGTGGAGCTTGTGGAACTAATATCTCTCCACAACCACTGTTCCCCATATACGAAATCTATGAGGTGGCAAAACCACATAGGTGAACAGTCATTAGAATGCCACCTTTTTGCTGCCATTTGAATATTATAGCATTGGCATGGGCGGAAATTAAAGATTACATTCCTAAAAGAATAACTGTAAGCCAGGTATACTTTCACTGATTTTCAGTTTCAGATGTGAGATTCATGACATTTTTTTACTTATGTGATATTTGTTATATCCTAGCCAGTAATGCCAACCGACCCCGCTGCCAAAAGGTTGGCAGCATCAAAGTCCGGACGCCGTCCGCATAAGCAGCTCCAGCGATACAGGAAATCGCCGCAAGTCTGCGCGCGCCACCGCTGGCTTCTGGCTTCTTAAGCGCTGGAGTCGCGAGCGCTAGGAGTTCTGGATTCACCGCTAAGTTGTAAACTCGCCACCGAATTGTGTACTTGCTAGTCAGTTGTGTGTTCATCGCAGCAGAGTTGTTGTTTGTCGTCAGCCGACGCTGACCTAGCCGCTCCGACTCGAACTAGACAGATTTCTGTAGACACGGAGTTCACTACTGTTCTGTATCTTCGTTAATAAAGATAAGTACCGACTTTTATTTAATCAGAGTGTTTGGGTTTTCATCTTTCTGTTTACTGTTCCAGCGGACCGGTCGGCCCGCTATTAAAAGTGTGGCGGTGACTTTGTAAGCCGTTTCTTCAGCGAATTGTTTGTCGCTACGAACACCGCCACAAAAATATTTATGTTAGTGAACATTGAGGCTTGTACAAAGCGGTTACATATTAACTAATACAACACATTTTGTAAAATACAGAGGAAGTACTGGAAAAATTGTAGGTGTTCAAAGTTAGCATGAATATAGGGCTATACTCATCAGCCTATATTTCCACCACAACCGTTAAGAATCATTCAATTCTACAACACAATGCAACTTTGACCATCCAGAAATAAATACATTGATCTACATTTTCCTAAAGTGCTTTATTAAACCTCATTAAAGAAAAAAACCTTGTACAGTACACATATCAAACAATATGACCCACCATCAAAATTATAAATATAATGAAAGGTATTAGGATGGGAGGTACCACACACATAGCTCCAAATTAATTCAGCATGAAAGTTTCCATTTCACCTCTTTTAAACATAAACCACCATTCCAAAAAATCCAATGCCGTCAAAACTAAGGTTGTATATTCTTCATTTATCTAATCAGTTTCTGGCACTTGTGTCCAACTTCATTCCTTGTTTCCGGAGATGTGTGGCATTATATTTTATACTTCATTGAACAATATATGACTGATATTGTTTTTCTTAGTTTTAGGCTCATTAACAATTACAATTGAGCCTTTGTCTTTGGTTAATGGTTGTCTTCCTTAGTCCCACACTGTCATTGGCATCAGCACTGTTTAATAAATTATGTTCAGAAAAAAATGGTGATCCCTTTTATGATTCATCTCCAATTCTTTCACATAGTGCTCATCTGTACTGATATCCTAGGTGTAGTCACAATCTGAGCTATCCATACACAAAATGTTATCAGCATCTGAAGACATGCTACTTTCTCATGCACATCTCCTTTTCTATCCTTTTTCCACTCCCTTCTCTGGCGTTTCGGGATTACAGCTGCGGGAATGTCCATTATACCGACGTTATTCATTGTGCTGGAAGTACTTTCTTTTTTTTCAACTGTTACTATAGCTGTGTGCAACTAAGACTGCAGGTGGTGGGGTGATGTGCAGCAGCAAGGGACAGTGTACCACGTGACACCCCAGCCGACAGTGTCATTCCACCTCTTCAGTCTGTTTTGCAAGTTGCTGAGTGTGCTTTGTACGTGTAATGGTGAGTGTTCCTCTAGTGCACATAGTTGGACTAGTGTACATGGTTGGTCAATTATATTGTCTATGTAGTGTGTCGTTATGGCTGATAGATCAGAAAAGCGCCAGTGCTGCACAAGCAAGAAAGAGCTGTAGTGTTCAGAGTGTACAACTACTTCAAAAGAGAAGGAGATGACTCACCACCATGTGATGCTCGCCCCAGTGTGGCCAACATCCAGGTGAGAATAGCTGAGATGTTCGGTGTGGTACTGCAAACTGCGTATCTCCAACAAACTGAATGCATCTATTAAAGTAAATGGATCAGCATCTTTTAAATCGCCAGGGAAGTGACGCAATATTAAGAAGGAAGTAGGCGATCTTGACATTTCTCCAAGAAGATTTTACATCAGAAAATATTTTATATGTATTCCAGAGGTGAGTACTCGACTGCAGACAATTTAATTTCACAAATGAGAGAGAACTTGGATTTTTAACGGCAGTCAATGGACAATGCTCTGAATATTAAAGGACACTGGCTTTCGACATCAAAATATGAATGATGGAAGAAAATTCCTTATGGAGAGAAGTGATATTGTAGCTGCAGGGACTGTTTTTTTAAGAAGACTGCAGGAGATTCGAGACAGTGCAACATATTGGGTTTATTATATCGATGAAACATATGTGAACCAAAACCATGCAAGGTCAATGTGTCGGAAAATGTGCGATAGGTTTGGTAGTCATAAAGTTCCAGTACGTACAAGCAGTCTACTTGTTATCGCACATGCAGAGTCAGCGGACATAGGGTTATTCCTGAGAGTAAACTAATACTTAAGGCTTCAAAGTCAAACAGCTCTGAGGATTTCCAAAGCGAGATGACACATAGTGTATTTAAACAATAGTTTACAAAATAATCATTGCCATACATCCACCCAAATTCAATTACTGTGGTGGACAACTCCTGTACCGTATTTACCCAGTGCAACTCAACAAAGTCCATACTTCCAATACCAGGAAATCAGATATTATCGATTAGTTATCGAGTAATAATATCCCTCATAATCCATCACAAACCAGAGCAGAACTGATGGTGCTTGCCAACACAAATAATCTAGCGTACCATACGTATGAGATAGATGAGACCGTTAAACAACATGGGCATCAAGTAATTAGATTACTAACATGCCACCGTCATTACGATCCCATCAAGATGATTTGGGCACAGTTGAATGCTTATGTTGCAAGAAAGAACAGTGCCTTTAAAATTGCAGTCTTACATATGCAACGATCGAGAGCATCACGATTTCTGCATGGGCAGACTGCGTAAAGCATGGAGAAAAATAACACACTGAGAACTATCAACAAGAAATTAGTAGGGACCGCATTATAGACCGTTCCATAATAAACTTCCATGAATCAGATTCATCACAGTCTGACAGCGAGAAGATGGCATCGATTCATTGGCCTTGTAGCTGGTGAGTACTATAATTTCATCATCGCCTTATCTGTGCGGCAGTTGGATCTGTGGTTGCATTACATGCCATTAGTAGTTACGAATCGATGTTTGAAACAATGATTATGCAATTGGAAATAATTTCTCACATTTCACAAAATCGGTCATTTTTTTTATCTTGTTATGATATGACAAACTGGGTATGTACGAGGTTGACCTGGATATATAAAGCACAAGTTTATGATCAACAGTTGGCATTACTTTACATTACAGTAATCTCACCTTGTTATATGTGACAGTACATTTATTTGTGATGGCTAAAAAGTTTGTATGCTAGAAGCCAATAAAAAAACCAGTAATATCACTGTTGAGTGACAATAGCTGAATAGCACATTGTTTATATTTTCAATCAGACATGTTATTACACACTGTTCAATGGGACTTCTCTTGTTCTGTTCCACAAATGTTCTTTGCATCACTGCCTGCCTTGGCAGGTCCAGATTTGCTTTGGTAAAATGTGTCATTTGTAATTTTTGTAGAGTCAGGATGCTGTGAAAAATAATTCTAATTGCTGCCATGTTTGCGTGAGCGCAATATTTTCGCTTCCACAGTTAAAAATGATTTCAATGCGTATTCACTTTCTTTCTGCCTGTGGTCATTTGGAAATAGTGGCAGAAAATAGCATTGTCTACAAAATCATTAGCATATTGTTCATTTACATGGCTACGATATTGCTTGCTATATACATTAATCTGTGCAGCAATTGCATGTTAATAGCAATATAAATGAAAAATTAAATCATAGCATGTCAAATATTACCAGTTGTTCTCCACCGCAAGTTGAAGATAGTGCTTCTTCACTTAAGCATCACCACTAACGTTTCGTCTCAATAAAAAGAAACGTGGGTAAGGACGAAAAACGCATTACCTCTGTAACAGTATAGATTGTATCAAAATAGGTAGACCAAAAACAGGTTGGAATCCACGAAAATAGCAAGCAAACTATTCAGAAAGTATGACTGAAATGTGAAATTAAAGTATAGATAGAATATTCTCTTTTAGATACGTACCATATCCGTCAGAATGGCAAAATTGTTATGAATAACAATATTGCTAGGTGTGTGGCTTCTTAGCAGCCCACTCAGCAGACACCTGATAATGTAGTGCTGACATCACTGAAATGACAAACTGGCGACATTGCATGCATTCTCCCTCTCTCTCTGCGCAGAACATTTCACTCAGTCACCATCTTACCTGCACCTCACCACAGCACCACTAGAATTACCAGAATTGCCGTCAGTTCCATGGCTTACGTTAAGCAAGATTTGCGCAACACAGATCGAACGAACAGATGAAATGGAATCACAGGGTAACATTGACCAGGGGCCCTATATCTTTTCGCCATTTTGACGATAGGAAAATTTTTGGAAATTTATGGTATGTTCTGTGGGACCGAACTACTGAGGTCATTGGTCCCTAAGCATACACACTACTTAATTTAACTTAAACTACCTTACGCTAAGGACAACACACACCCATGCATGAGGGCAGTAATGGGATGGCGAGGCGCGGCGACTCGAGCGCACCGAGAGTTTCTCGAGCCTCTAGTTCTCAAGTAAATCTCGAGAAGCTCACAAGAAACGGCTCGGCGGCGTGTGCCGCTGCGCGCCAGTTTGCTGCGACAACATACGCCGCGCCGCTGTTTTATGAATTGAATGCCGCCGCTAGACAAACACGCTCGCTGTGCTCGTAACTAGTATGTCTCAGGTTTCATTCGAGTGAAGTTGTTATTCAAAACAATATGGACACTCGAAAACGAACGTCATGGTACTGGCAATACTTTACGGAGGATGGAGATAACGTTACTTGCAGCATTTGTCGTAAAAATCTCCGTAATGCATCAAAAAATACAATGGGCATGATTAGACATCTTAAACTGCACAATTTATCGAGCAATAAAACAGCGACGTCCGTGGATACAGAGGCTCATTCTTCCAATAGTGCGAGGCAGACAAAACATCCAGGTACGTATGGTATAAAAGGTGAATTCCGTGCAAAAGCTCGGATAGTATCCGAAGCGGTCCGCCACGCTTAAAAAACATTCTATTTTTTTAATCGTACTCCGATAACATACAACATACCCCAAAATCAAACCTTAACTATACTAGCTTTTGCACGATACGATATATAATTTTATTGGACTAGTTTCGAGCATAACATATCCCCTCACAGGGGCACTGATCTAAATCTTACGTTTCTCTTCATAGAGGGAAGTAAACGACAACAACAGCTAGATGAAGCACTAGTGGCCATTATAACAGACGACTTTCAACCGCTTTTAATCGTCGAGGACACTGGTTTTCGAAGTTTTGTTTCACTGTTGGACCCACAATACTCGATACCAAATCGAAAAAAGTTGCGCCTCATGACTGAGGACGATTACCATAAACAGAAAGAGGCTGTAAACTTGGCCGTGGAAGGCTCTACTTGTGTTTCTTTAACGACCGATATTTGAACCGGGTCTAGTGCAGCAGGGGATACAACCCGTCGGCTTTGAACAATGACGTCATTCCTTAGTCATAGATCGTAATGTCTTCACTTCGAGGCATAGATAATAAAGCAGTTCTGTGTTCTAATAAGCACTATCATTAAAATAATTGAATGTTAATCTAAAAGCGATCGCTTGATATTCGGTACATCATTAAACGTGTGATTTAATTAACTTAATTGTTTGTTTTTTATTCGGCCGGTACTTAATAATAACCTGATCCTAAGATACAGATGCTTCAGTGGATGATTAGTGGTTTTTGGCTTTAAAAAAAATCTCACGGTATCTGATAAGTGTTTTTTGGCTTTAAAAAAAAAACTCACGGGATAGAATAAACTGATCCTACTTTATTAAGCAATCAATATAAAAACTAAACTAAAACATAACAGCTTGCTTTTTTTTAAAAAGCCAAAAAACACTTATCAGCTACTGAAGGGAGCTACAACACTAAGAAGAATCGCTTCTCGGCTTTTGACAAGATATTGCTTAATAAAGTAGGATCAGTTTATTATATCTCGTGAGATTTTTTTTTTAAGCCAAAAAACACTTATTAGCTACTGAAGGGAGCTACAACACTAAGAAGAATCGCTTCTCGGCTTTTGACAAGATCAATGTTTATCACTCTCGCATTCCTTTGTTTCTCAACATTCTCCTCAGCTCTTTCATCTTTGTAATACATGGTCTCTGGCGACTTGTGACGTCATTGTTCAAAGCCAACGGATTGTATCCCCTGCTGCACTAGACCCTTTGAACCTCACTCAATAGTTGCTAGTGAGGCATATATTGCTGTAACTCTCGAGACATTCCGTTTCCCGGAAAAGCATATTAGTGAGGCGTTAGATAACGTGATTTCAAAATGGAACATTGAAAACAAAGTTGTAAGCATCACAACTGACAACCCCAGTACCGGTAAATGACGGCAGCCATACAACTTATTCACAGTGGCAACATAGATATGCAACATGTGCGTTGTTTAGCACACACCATCAATTTAGTTGTGAAAAGTTCTTTGAACAGCAACAGTGATCTCTGCATAATGCGGGAAAAGGCCAGAAAAATTGTTAGCTATTTTAAAACAAGTTGCAATGCTAATGAAAAACTCCATGAGATCCAGGATCTAATGAAAAAACCTGTTCATAAATTGATTCAGGAAACCGAAACCCGATGGAACAGTACGTTTTATATGCTACAACGTCTAGTGGAGCAAAGGGAATGCAGTGCAGCCTGTTTATCAACTTTGTATTCAGGTGTAGTGAACCTCACATCTGACGAGTGGCGAATTTTGAGCGAATGTTTATGTGTACTAGAGCCATTTGAAGTGGTAACAAGTGAAATCTCAACTGAAAACTATACCTCTCTTTCAAAAGCTATTCCAATAATCAGACAGCTAATCATAACCGTATGCAATGGGAAGTGGGCTACCACGACAGCGCAAGAGCTACAGCAACATCTGCACAACTCACTAATAGCCCGGCCAGGATTAATAGAAACAAACAAAGTACATGCCGTTGCCACAGTTCTTGACCCAAGATTAAAAACGTTACCATTTACGAATCCCATTCATTCAAAACATGCCGTTGCAAGCATAATTGCAGAGTGCACAAACGTGGTAGCGACCGTACGATCTGTTCATTCGGCTGCTAACGACACTAGCCACGAGTACAATTTCGTACAAAACGCCAGTAGTTCCTTATGGGCTTCTTTCGATGAAGAGGTTTTCAATACAAATCTAATGAAAAGCGCTTGCGATAGCATAGACCTGGAGGTACAACGATATTTGGAAGAACCGTACCTACAACGCACGGATAATCCTTTACACTACTGGAAAGAAAATGAAAACAGTTACCCACGTCTAGCTGTCGTGGCAAAAAAATATCTTACAATACCTGCAACCTCTGTTCCCAGTGAAAGAATATTTTCGAAAACAGGACTACTTATAAACAAACAAAGAAGCAGACTAAACGGCCAATTGGTTAATAAAATCACATTTCTAAACAAAAATCGACGGCAATGTAGCAATGGGATGTAAAAATGTTTTCTGCTGTGCAACTTTTGTTTCCTTTCTTTCTTCAGTAAGTAAACGCACGTACGCAGTTTCTGTATATAGCAGGCTATAGCAGTTCTCTTTTTCGTTTAACCATGCATGCATACATGCGGAATGTACAAGGTAATTTATTTTGTAAGAATAAAGCTTCTGTTTTATGCGAATTCTGTGCTTTGTGTTAAACAACAATTTTATGATTTTTGTCTTATGAGACATGTACTAAAACTTCAGTACACATTAATAACGGTAGTACAGTTGATATCAATCATAGAATTTCAAAGTTTTCCGAGCACGTACGTACGACAAGTACGACCGCTGCGGCTCAGTGCTTCGTGTACTGAAGGTTTTCGCAATTTCTCAGAGAGCGCAGCACTGTCAACTCCTCGAGCGTACCAGAGAAATTCTCTGGAAATTGCCTTCGCATCGCGCTTTTCTCGAGCGCGATCATAGCCCATCCCTACGGTGAGAGAGGACTCGAACCTCTGACAGGGGAAGCCACATGAACCGTGACAAGGTTGCCCGAGACCGCGTGGCTATCCCGCTCAGCTTGTCGATCAGTTCAGTACGCGAGCACGCTGAAAGAGATCCCCCACATTATTCTGTAAGCATTTTGGAAGCAATACTGAATGGTTCTAGCGAACGAAAACACTGTCAAGATTTCTCCTCGTGCCAATCAACCAAAAGCAATCTGCCTCAGATCTGCGCAAGCGCACAGTGGCACAAGCCCAAAGTGGCTAGCAGCCAACACAGGCATGCTATTCTTCACAGTACCAAAAAGTGTGGTTAGAGTACGTAATAATGTTCAAATTTTGCTGACCAAATACTTCCATGAATGCATGATAACGATAGGATATTGAATGAGAATTGGAAACTGTCATAAATGTCACATTATGTCAGTTTATTCTCATTGATATCGACGTCTTGTTTTAGAGTTTACGCTTCGGAATATGAGTTAGGAATGGAGTGCAGTACCACATTGTACAAATACATCAATAGAAAACCATAATCTGTACTAAACACCTTACTAATGCACTAGGTCATTTTAGGATTCGAAAGTTCATGCCACTAACACTCTGCTTTAAACCAACTGATTATTATTCCAGGCAGTTCATATTTCTTATGCTACACTTCTAAATTCCACTTCAGCCATATATGAACTGTATTTTACACTATGTGATCAAAAGTATCTGGACACCCCCAAAAACATACATTTTTCATATTAGGTACGTTGTGCTGGCACCTACTGCCAAGTACTCCATATCAAGGACCTCAGTAGTTATTAGACATTGTGAGAGAGCAGAATGGGGCGCTCCACGCAACTCAAGGACTTCGAACGTGGTCAGGTGATTGGGTGTCACTTGTGTAATACGTCTGTACATGAGATTTCCACACTCCCAAACATCCCTAGGCCCACTGTTTCCAGGGTGATAGTGAAGTGAAAACTTGAAGGGACTCATGCAGCTCAAAAGCGTACAGGCCGACCTCATCTGTTGACTGACAGAGACCGCCGACAGTCGAAGAGGGTCGTGTTTTTCATGGAGGGGACTTGCACCCCTTGTTGTTTTGCGTGACCCTGTCACTGCACAGGCCTACATTGATGTTTTAAGCACCTTCTTGCTTCCCACTGTTGAGGAGCAATTCAGGGATGGCAATTGCATCTTTCAACACGATCAAGCATCTGTTCATAATGCATAGCCTGTGGCGGAGTGGTTACATGACAATAACACCCCTGTAATGGACTGGCCTGTGCAGAATCCTGACCTGAATCCTATAGAATACCTGTGGAATTGTTTTGGAACGCTGACTTTGTGTCAGGTTTCACCGAATGACATTCATACCTCTCCTCAGAGCAGCACTCCATGAAAAATGGGCTGCCATTCCCCAAGAAACCTTTCAGCACCTGATTGCTTGCGAGAGTGGAAGCTGACATAAAGGCTAAGGGTGGGCCAACATCATATTGAATGCCAGCATTACCGATGGAGGGCTCCACGAACTTGTAAGTCATTTTCAGCCAGGTGTCCAGATATTTTTGACCACATAGTGTAACTGTGTGTGTAACAAGCACTTTATCTATCAATTGAGTCTACTTAAATTTATCTCCATTTTCATCAACAACAACTTATTAACTTTTGTATTTCATGTCCAAAATCCAGGACTCCCAGTTGAAGTTTTATAGTTTAATAGGTTTACTTAATTTATGCTTCTTCACTATACATCCAGCTTTTCTTTCTTACATAGAACACTCTGAACTGTGTTATCCGTTGGACTATTTTTCCAGTAATCATTATTTTATAAGGTTACACATGGCGGTAAATGGGTAAATCAGAGGGGGCTGGAGGAGAGGGCAATCTTCCAGGGTGGGTGAGGGGTGGAGGGGAGGGGGGGGGGGAGAGGGGATCCTTTGCCTCTACTAATACTCTCTCACTCCTCCTCATTTGGTCTGAACCAGAGGTTTCACCACTTCTGTAACAGGATCAGCAGGAGACTGCTTTACCTATGCTTCACAGTGGGTACATGTTAAGTCACATGGGATAAGTCAGGAGTCCACTATATACCAGAAATGATCACTCAGATGACCTAGCTCATGTGGACTAATTACAGTTTTAATATTACTAGGCAAAGATCCAAAACACACAGTAGAAAAATCAGCATCATTTAAACCAATTATTTCTACAGGCAGCGTAGCAAATCCAGATAGTGAGAATCACACAATATTGGTTGTCAGCTACCAGAGTACCTGCTGTAAAGTCCCAGACATCATGTCTCTTCCGGAACACAGTCTGCCCCATGTCGTACTAGGGCCTGAGAGTTGGTTGAAACCTGAATTACGGAGTAGGGAAATTTTTGACACCACATTGAACATATATTTGAAAGATAGATTAGACCCTCCAGAATGAGGAACTTTTATCATGCCAAACAGAAATATTAGTTCTAGTGAAGACCAAAATCAGTACATTTTACCTAATATGGCCAAGAGTAACCAGTGTTGGTAGAATTAGGTTAATAATGGCATGTTTCCACCAACTACTAAACATCATTTGTTGATTGATTCTGGCAATGCCTAAACTCGATAATATATAAATACCCCAAGCATATATTAGTAGTGGGTAGTGACTTTAATATTCTGATTTTCAACTGGGAAAGCTAAGCATATGTTAATGGCATTAAGTGCAAATAGTCTTGCTAGGTGCTAGTCTAGACAACTGTCTGAAACAACAAGTTTAACAACCCACACACAAAAGAAATATTTTAGACCTTGTAATGGGACATACTCCTCTAGCATTACTTTGCCTCAATAGTGATTGTCAATACTTGTATTATTTTTCGAATTTTGGACAGGTCAGTACTATCTCAGTTGCTTTCCTGTAAACTTCCATATAATTTTGTACACAGTATGTTATATTTCAAGATAAAATTTATGAAAAGGAATTACTTCATAAAATATTTTAGTTTCAATGTTATAATTGATAGGTACTAGTTCTAAATGTACACTTAAAATTATTTGTTTAGAAACATTTGAAATTACAAATTACTGGCACATTTAAAATTTCTATTATTAGTTATGTAATCCTGTAGTTTTTACTATATTTATTTCTCAATTCAGTTTGGAATATTGTTATTTTCGCAGAGTGGGGGAGTCATAAGTTTGCCTCTGATGTGACTGGATGTGTTTTTATGCAAGCAATGTAATTTCGGCTTTGTTAATGTGAAAAATCAAAATACAGTGTGATATACTAAAATGTGAGAAAATAGATTTACGAAAAAAAAAAATGCTTGAACAACAATCTTCGGATTTATTTAGTTCAAACCAACCATGAGGACCTGATTGAGATTTTCAGCTTCAAGAATCAAACCCTAGACAAGAAGCACTGGGGCCATCTCAATATGACAAGCTAAGTAAACTTGAAATTTTATTGTAATCTTCAATCCTATCAAATCTTCATAAAAGACTTTGCTTATCAATTACTTGGATTGGACATTGTTTAATATGGACAATAGATGGAAGTAGGAAGGAGGGGGGAGACAAGTGTGGGTGTCGTCCATGATTAATTGACTAATGATAATAGTTTTGTCTGTTGCAAAAATTGTTTTATTTCATTGGTTTTTGAAATTCATGTATGAATAAATTTTTGGTACATGAAGAGAAACTTATTGCTGCCCATCAAAGGATCTTTATACCAACAGTGATAATGCACTACCAATAATGATGGACCAGATCTAATGACAGTTACCGTATTTACTCGAATCTAAGCCGCACTCGAATCTAAGCCGCACCTCAAAAATGAGACTCGAAATAAAGGGAAAAAAAAATTCCCGAATCTAAGCCGCACCTGAAATCTGAGACTCGAAATTCAAGGGGAGAGAAAAGTTTTAGGCCGCACCTCCAAATCGAAACAAAGTTGGTCCATTCTAATATGAGACACAATTTGGGTATAATGAATGACGATACAGCTACAGTAGTTTGTTGGTTCGAGTCGTAATCTTAGCAGTTAAGCTTTACCAGGTAGCCATTGCTACGCGTGAGGCGCTCCGTCCGTATTTATACAGGTACCCTTCCTTTTTCACGTGCTTCGTCTGGTTTGGATCGATTGCTTATTTTGCTTTGATCTGATAAGTGCCGTTTTCTTTGTTATAGGTGTTTACGTCACTCGAAGCTGAAAATGCATTACTGTGCTGTGTCATACATTGTTTGTCGCATTCTGATAGTGCATGTTTACGGCGTGTTGCCGCTCGCGGCATGGCTTGCTTTTGTGCGCGCTACCGCCGCTTACAATTAAAAAACAAGAGAGAGGAATCGTCTCGTTAGCGAAACAATGGCAAGAGACTGCTATTTGTTGTTACTTACACTGCTGCTTTCTTTGATAATGATCAACAAGAACCAAATAATAGACTGCATATAATAGAACATGTTCTGAACGAGAGTTAGGCGAAAATGTTTCTCCGTTTGAAAATCTTTGCGGCCGCTTCTTTAGAACGTCAAAATCTGCACAGAAATTAGAGTCGTCTTAGATTTAAAAATCTAGTCAGTTGCCGTGCTTCATTTCTGACTGTATCACTGTTAGGCATAAGAATAATACGAATATAAACATGACACGATACGTATATTCTTCCGCGTTTGCTGTTGTCTCTAGTTTCGTAGTTTATTAGGCAGTCGTAGTTTATTAGGCAGACAGGATTTAAATGAGATAGCAGGAAACACGAAAGAATACATGGCAAAATGTTTATATTCGTATTACTCTTACAGTGAAGAGAATACTGCATGTGATTCACATTTCATCAGGTTCCTATTAGCAACCATCTCTTCTCACAAGTTCAAAAAAGTTCAGAACGTAGAGTTGGCCATATTGACAACCATCCCAAACAGTCTTGCCAGTCGGATTTTCGTAGTACATTGAAATACTGCTACATTCGAAGATGAACAATATGGAATTTGTATTATTTCGTTGGATAATGTATGAAAATGCAGTGGTCGAAACTCGGGGCGGAGAAAAAAAGCTCGTCTTCCATCTTTTTTTTAAAAAATTTATTTACTGACGCATTGGTTTTGGCGCCAGTATTTATCTTTGTGCCTACAAAGCATGCCTGTGTAGCGCTATATATATTCGACTGCAGAAGTTAAGTTGTGGTGGCACCTACCAACATATTTCAGAACTTTCGCTTACTTTGCACTCGATTCTAAGCCGCAGGCGGTTTTTTGTATTACAAAAACCGGAAAAAAAGTGCGGCTTAGATTCGAGTAAATACGGTAGGGGGACATCAAAAAGGAAAGATAAGTACAAACTCCCCCCCCATGAACCATGGACCTTGCCGTTGGTGGGGAGGCTTGCGTGCCTCAGCGATACAGATAGCCGTACCGTAGGTGCAACCACAACGGAGGGGTATCTGTTGAGAGGCCAGACAAACGTGTGGTTCCTGAAGAGGGGCAGCAGCCTTTTCAGTAGTTGCAAGGGCAACAGTCTGGATGATTGACTGATCTGGCCTTGTAACAATAACCAAAACGGCCTTGCTGTGCTGGTACTGCGAACGGCTGAAAGCAAGGGGAAACTATAGCCGTAATTTTTCCCGAGGGCATGCAGCTTTACTGTATGATTACATGATGATGGCGTCCTCTTGGGTAAAATATTCCGGAGGTAAAATAGTCCCCCATTCGGATCTCCGGGCGGGGACTACTCAAGAGGATGTCGTTATCAGGAGAAAGAAAACTGGCGTTCTACGGATCGGAGCGTGGAATGTCAGATCCCTTAATCGGGCAGGTAGGTTAGAAAATTTAAAAAGGGAAATGGATAGGTTGAAGTTAGATATAGTGGGAATTAGTGAAGTTCGGTGGCAGGAGGAACAAGACTTCTGGTCAGGTGACTACAGGGTTATAAACACAAAATCAAATAGGGGTAATGCAGGAGTAGGTTTAATAATGAATAGGAAAATAGGAATGCGGGTAAGCTACTACAAACGGCATAGTGAACGCATTATTGTGGCCAAGATAGATACGAAGCCCACGCCTACTACAGTAGTATATGTTTATATGCCAACTAGCTCTGCAGATGACGAAGAAATTGAAGAAATGTATGATGAAATAAAAGAAATTATTCAGATTGTGAAGGGAGACGAAAATTTAATAGTCATGGGTGACTGGAATTCGAGTGTAGGAAAAGGGAGAGAAGGAAACATAGTAGGTGAATATGGATTGGGGGACAGAAATGAAAGAGGAAGCCGCCTGGTCGAATTTTGCACAGAGCACAACATAATCATAACTAACACTTGGTTTAAGAATCATGAAAGAAGGTTGTATACATGGAAGAACTCTGGAGATACTAAAAGGTATCAGATAGATTATATAATGGTAAGACAGAGATTTAGGAACCAGGTTTTAAATTGTAAGACATTTCCAGGGGCAGATGTGGACTCTGACCACAATCTATTGGTTATGACCTGTAGATTAAAACTGAAGAAACTGCAAAAAGGTGGGAATTTAAGGAGATGGGACCTGGATAAACTAAAAGAACCAGAGGTTGTACAGAGATTCAGGGAGAGCATAAGGGAGCAATTGACAGGAATGGGGGAAATAAATACAGTAGAAGAAGAATGGGTAGCTTTGAGGGATGAAATAGTGAAGGCAGCAGAGGATCAAGTAGGTAAAAAGACAAGGGCTAGTAGAAATCCTTGGGTAACAGAAGAAATATTGAATTTAATTGATGAAAGGAGAAAATACAAAAATGCAGTAAGTGAAACAGGCAAAAAGGAATACAAACGTCTCAAAAATGAGATCGACAGGAAGTGCAAAATGGCTAAGCAGGGATGGCTAGAGGACAAATGTAAGGATGTAGAGGCCTATCTCACTAGGGGTAAGATAGATACCGCCTACAGGAAAATTAAAGAGACCTTTGGAGATAAGAGAACGACTTGTATGAATATCAAGAGCTCAGATGGAAACCCAGTTCTAAGCAAAGAAGGGAAAGCAGAAGGGTGGAAGGAGTATATAGAGGGTCTATACAAGGGCGATGTACTTGAGGACAATATTATGGAAATGGAAGAGGATGTAGATGAAGATGAAATGGGAGATATGATACTGCGTGAAGAGTTTGACAGAGCACTGAAAGACCTGAGTCGAAACAAGGCCGCCGGAGTAGACAATATTCCATTGGAACTACTGACGGCCGTGGGAGAGCCAGTCCTGACAAAACTCTACCATCTGGTTAGCAAGATGTATGAAACAGGCGAAATACCCTCAGACTTCAAGAAGAATATAATAATTCCAATCCCAAAGAAAGCAGGTGTTGACAGATGTGAAAATTACCGAACTATCAGCTTAATAAGTCACAGCTGCAAAATACTAACACGAATTCTTTACAGACGAATGGAAAAACTAGTAGAAGCCAACCTCGGGGAAGATCAGTTTGGATTCCGTAGAAACACTGGAACACGTGAGGCAATACTGACCTTACGACTTATCTTAGAAGAAAGATTAAGGAAAGGCAAACCTACGTTTCTAGCGTTTGTAGACTTAGAGAAAGCTTTTGACAATGTTGACTGGAATACTCTCTTTCAAATTCTAAAGGTGGCAGGGGTAAAATACAGGGAGCGAAAGGCTATTTACAATTTGTACAGAAACCAGATGGCAGTTATAAGAGTCGAGGGACATGAAAGGGAAGCAGTGGTTGGGAAGGGAGTAAGACAGGGTTGTAGCCTCTCCCCGATGTTGTTCAATCTGTATATTGAGCAAGCAGTAAAGGAAACAAAAGAAAAATTCGGAGTAGGTATTAAAATTCATGGAGAAGAAATAAAAACTTTGAGGTTCGCCGATGACATTGTAATTCTGTCAGAGACAGCAAAGGACTTGGAAGAGCAGTTGAATGGAATGGACAGTGTCTTGAAAGGAGGATATAAGATGAACATCAACAAAAGCAAAACAAGGATAATGGAATGTAGTCTAATTAAGTCGGGTGATGCTGAGGGAATTAGATTAGGAAATGAGGCACTTAAAGTAGTAAAGGAGTTCTGCTATTTGGGGAGCAAAATAACTGATGATGGTCGAAGTAGAGAGGATATAAAATGTAGGCTGGCAATGGCAAGGAAAGCGTTTCTGAAGAAGAGAAATTTGTTAACATACAGTATTGATTTAAGTGTCAGGAAGTCATTTCTGAAAGTATTCGTATGGAGTGTAGCCATGTATGGAAGTGAAACATGGACGATAAATAGTTTGGACAAGAAGAGAATAGAAGCTTTCGAAATGTGGTGCTACAGAAGAATGCTGAAGATTAGATGGGTAGATCACATAACTAATGAGGAAGTATTGAATAGGATTGGGGAGAAGAGAAGTTTGTGGCACAACTTGACCAGAAGAAGGGATCGGTTGGTAGGACATGTTCTGAGGCATCAAGGGATCACCAATTTAGTATTGGAGGGCAGCGTGGAGGGTAAAAATCGTAGAGGGAGACCAAGAGATGAATACACTAAGCAGATTCAGAAGGATGTAGGTTGCAGTAGGTACTGGGAGATGAAAAAGCTTGCACAGGATAGAGTAGCATGGAGAGCTGCATCAAACCAGTCTCAGGACTGAAGACCACAACAACAACAACAACAAGTACAAACTATTTGTGACGTTAATTTGTTTGTGGACTCATGTGCTTGTTAACAAAATGAATGGGGACAAAGGGAAAAGTGTGGCGGATATGAAAGTTACAAGTTACAATCAGGGCATGTTTGAGTGAAATCATAGACAGTAATGAAACAGTGAAGACTGATGTTTTGCAGTTCATTTTGGCTAAACTAGAGGAAATGAAGACAGATAACAATAGCGAATTTAGTGCAATTAATGATCAGTTAATTGAAATAAAAACAGATAATGATAGAATATTTACTTCAATACAAGGACAAGCACTTGAAAATTGAAAACAATTGTAAAATGGACACGGTACAAGATCAGAGAGGGCAACTTAATAATCAAGTTTCAGAGTTAAAAAAATGGGTTGTCAGAGGAGTTAAAAAGTATTAATGAAAAATTTGATATTTTAGAAAATAAATTTATTGTTTTGGAAAATGAGTTTGTAGCTGAGTCAGCAAAACAATGTCATCAGAGTTGAACAGAAGGCCATAGCAGTCTAATGGTGTGAGTTGGGAGCTACCACCTAACAAAATGTCGCCAATTTAAATGAAAAAAAATTGAATGTAGAAAACAACATGCAAACTAATGCCCTGTTTTAGATAAAAAATATTTCAGCAGTTCAGGAAAGCTGTATTAACAATAACTGTGTGATTCAGAACTCGTACCAAAAGTTTTCCATCATACAATTTACATCCAGTGGATCTTCTGCACCACTGTAGGGATGGCTTTGTGTCAGTTATGAAAAAGATTAAATTTGTTAAAAGATTTCTTGAAGGCAAAGCACTGTCATGGGTAAATTTACATCCGACTTTTGAGAACAGTTTTTTAAATAAATTTTGGTTGGAAGCAGAAGAGGGGAGAATAAAAAGTGAATTTTTGAATGGTTCTAATTATAGGAATAGGGATGGCACTTTGAATGAGTTTCGTAAGAACCAACTTAAAAAATTAGCACTTCTTGACATACCATTCAACAAAATGACCTTGATTGATGCACTTAAAAGGAGATTACCAGAAAAATTGCACTGGGATTTGCTACACAGATCTGACGATTGCCTTGAACTGTTTTTACAATATGTTGACAAGCTGGATAGAACAGTAGAAAGAAGTATGCACCATAATAATAGGAAATCATAGAAATCACAATGGGAGTAATCACAGCAGCAGAGATAATGGTAAATTCCATCAGGATGAAAGTGACTTTTAAAAAGAGAAATTCTGAACAGCAGCAGGATAGGAATAATGGGAATAACCATGGACATTTTAATAACAGAAACAATCATAGAAGTAACTACTTGGGAAAAGGCTGTTCACCCCAATTAAGGTCCTCAATTTTGAGGTGAGGAAACATAACAAGCACAGGACCCTGAAGTTAGATAGTAATAACAGTGTTAATGATATGGAACATGTATCTGAAGTTGAACAGAAGTAATATCAGATTTCTCATTTATGTTTTGATCAAAAGTTTGAGGTACTATGTTTAATTATAGTGATGTAAGTGCTAATCACAAATCACAATGTGAGAGTAGTGAGACTTTTGGTGTAATATGTACTAATCATTTCTCTTGTTGGGCTGAAAACAGTGTTGTTGATATATGTAAATCAGGTGATGACTGTATTAGATCTGATGTCACTGTGAATGAGATCTGTGAAAATACTGAGGTTGGTAAGCCTGAGATGATGTTGATGTGAATGAGATCTGTGAAAACACAGAGGTTGGTAAGCCTGAGATGGGTGGTTTATTGCAAATGAAAGTAGGTGAGGTAAGTGACTGATAGAGATGAGACTTTTATTGTTACTGGTGTTATTGATGAAGTAATTTTGGAGGAATATTATGATGATGAGTATCAGGTACTTGTGGAGTTTAAGGATAATGAAGTGTCAGAGTTATTTGTAAATGATGTTGACAGTACAGATAAGGTAAGTGATGTATGTGATGTAAGTGAGGATCATGGAATACCTGTCCAGTCAAAACAGTTTTTCATTAATGTCATGCAGAGTAATGATCCAAACAGTGAAGGTGAGGTATCTGTGAACCTGGAGAATAAAGGTGAAAACTTTTTGAGGTTTGTTTGTGACCAGACTGATGATAACTTAGCATTCTGGAATAAGTTAGCTGTGGTTAATCAGAATTTGTATCCCAGTTGGTGGAATGAAGTGAAAGAGGATCTAAGTAGGAAGTGCCATTTTGACAGTACTGTGTTTTATGTACCTTCTGTAACAAGTGATGTTAGTTGAGCCATGGGATCTATTCATTGTGTTCAATGAGTATATGCCTAACATATGATGACAAGCAGATAGAAGAAGTCGACAGTGTAAAATTCTTGGGATTACAGCTTGATAATAAACTCAACTGGGAGGAGCAAAGATCTGCTGAAGCATGTAAACAAATCTCTATTTGCAATGCGAAATTGTCAGACATAGGGGATATAAAAATGAAAAAGCTGGCATACTGTGCTTGCTTTGACTCCATAATGTCATATGGGATTATTTTTTGGGGTAATTCATCTTTTATTTTTTTTTATTTTATTTGGTATGTGTATTCCATAGATCTGTACATGCGAGTGATTCTCCTGGATGTGGAACATGTCAATGCAATTGTACAAATACAATTAATGCTACAGAATAGTAATATAATATAATGATATAGATATTATCCTTTGAGTTTCTCTTAAACTGCATTTCATTGGTTGTTAAGCTTTTTATGGCTGCTGGGAAGTTATTGAAAATCTGTGTTCCTGAATAATGCATGCCATTTTGTACAAGATTAAGTGACTTCAAATCTTTGTGATGATTATTCTTATTTCTTGTACTGATTCCATGAACTGAGCTGTTGGTTCAAAAAAGTGATGTCTTTTTAATGACAAATTTCATTACGGAATTAGTATATTGAGAAGCAGTAGTAGTATCCCTAGCTCCCTAAACAGGCCTCTGCAGGATGTTCTTGATTTCACACCACATTTTTGTGCCCAGAAAACTTTAGCTTGGCTTGCTGGCGATGCTACAGATGTAAAAAATTATCGTCCTGTCTCTCTCTTAACAACATTTTCAAAGGTTCTTGAAAAGGCAGTGTATAACGGGATTGTGGCACATCTTGATAAACTTAATATTATTAACCACAGACAGTTTGGTTTTCAAAAAGGGGTTTCCACAGAGTGTGCCATATATTCACTCACAAATAATGTCTTGGAGTCTATTAATAGTAAGAAGTCACCTGTTGGTGTCTTCTGTGATATTTCGAAGGCCTTTGATTGTGTAAACCACAAGATACTCTTTGAGAAGGCCTATCATTACGGAATCAAAGGGCCTATAGGTAACTGGCTAAAATCATATCTTGAAGATAGGAAACAAAAGGTGGTTCTAAATGGCTGCAACAAAGGATCTTCTAATCTAGTGGATTCTGAATGGGGCAAAATTCAGCATGGAGTTCCCCAGGGATCTGTCCTTGGACCCTTGCTGTTTTTAATATATGTTAATGATTTACCCCTGTCCATTAGTAAAAATTGTGAATTCACAATGTTTGGTGATGATACAAGCATTGTCGTAGATGGTAAGTCTACTGCTGATCTGGAGACTGATGTTAATGATATACTCAGAGAAGTTACAGCTTGGTTTTCAATTAATTCTCTTTCAGTTAATATTAAAAAAAACTAATTTTATACAGTTCCACACAAAAAATAAAACTCTAGAAAATATAGTAATTGCTCATGACAACCAGGAACTAGAACAGGTGCAATCCACTAAATTCCTGGGGGTTCACATTGACAGTAGGCTCAACTGGGAACAGCATGTGTCCCTTACTCTAAAAAGGCTTTCATCAGCAACTTTTGCTCTAAGAATAATTACTCATTTTGGGGACATCAACATTTTAAAATCATCTTACTTTGGGTACTTTCACTCATTAATGAGTTACGGAATAATATTCTGGGGTAATTCACCAGCCTCAAAAAAAATCTTAACTGCTCAGAAGAGAGCAGTCAGGATCATGTGTGGGGTTCCTCCATGAACCTCATGTAGAAAACTTTTTACACAGTTAGGTATTCTGACCACAACATGTCAGTACATATACTCTCTGATGAATGTAGTTAATAAAGACTATGCTCAGTAGGAAACAAATGGTTCATACCATAACTACAATACTAGAGGTAAAGATGATCTACATGTTGAACTAAAAAATTTATCACTTGTACAGAAGGGAGTAAAGTATGCTGCTATAAAGACTTTTAATGCATTGCCTAATTATATTAAATGTACAAGAGAAAATGAAACGCTGTTCAAAGGTATGTTAAAAAAATACCTGCTCGACCATCCACTGTACTCGTTAGATGAATTCTTTTCCAGAAGTAATGCCCTCCCTTAATAATAGCTGTATTTAGTCTCTTAGTTATTAGATGGATGATACAATATTATGTTAATGTTATAGTGTTAATGTTATAGTTATAATGTTATATTGAGAATTGCTATACTAGTTAAATGAAAGCTTGTAAATGAGAAATATATATATATATATATATATATATATATATATATATATATATATATATATATATATATATTATGGAGTGCCACAGGGCTCTGTTCTTGGTCCTTTACTGTTCCTGTTATTTATAAATGATTTACCTTATTCTACCATGATACAGAGTACTTTTACCATCTTTGCAGATGACACAAACATAATGGTTAATCGTTATAAATGGGAAAATGTTAATATTTTTCTTATAGCTTTAATGAAATGGTCTTTCACTAAACCTTAGTAAGACTAATTATATTCAATTCACCCCAACTGCCAAAACTGAGAAAGAAATGACTGTTAAATATGCCACTCTGGTCATAGAAAGTTTCTAGGTGTGAAGATTGACTGTAGATTAAACTGGTCCCATCACATTTTAGATCTTTACAGAAGAGTCAATTTTTGCAATGTGAATCATCTCTGACAGTGCAAACTTAAGGATTACAAAAGCGGCATACTATGGTTACTTCCAACCTTTGATGGCAGATGGAACTATTTTTTGGGGAAATCAACCTCTTGCAAAGAAAATATTCATTGCTCAGAAGTGTGTTGTAAGAGTGATGTGTGGTGTAGATCCTAGATGCAGTTGCAGAAGCCTGTTCTGGAATCTGGGAATTCTTACAACTACTTCTCAATACATATATTCTCTTATGTGTTTCATAAGTAAAAACACTGATTTATACAAATGTAACAGTAAATACCATCAGTACAACACAAGGAGGAAACATGATTTCCACACTGAAGCCAAAAATTTGAAGGCTACACAGAGGGGTGTACAATACTCTGGTATAAAGATTTTTAATGCTCTTCCTCCAGAAATCAAATGTGAAATAGCCAAAAAATCTACATTTAAAGAGCTTCTGAGGCAATTCTTTTATCCATGTCAATTCACAGTTTGGAAGAGTTTATGAAACACAGTGAGAAACTGCCCTAAAATAAGATGTATCATCGTATAAATTGAACATTAAGCTGTACTTTCTTGTCATATATGTAACTATTTTAGTGTTAACTGCTTATATTTAACTCTCTGGGTTATATGACCTATTCATATTTAATTTACTATGTTTTATACTTTGTAATCTGTATACCTAAGGTTTCTCATTTCATCATATTGTGTTACGGGTCATTGTAGTAGTTACGTAACTTTCTATACTTTACTTGTAAAAATTGAGTCCCACTATATCCATCTAAAATTCTCACAATTGGATCCATGCTGCAAGAAATAAATAAATAAATTGCAGATGTAAAGATAAGAGGAGCTACAGATAAGCAAAGGAAATTGGAAAAATATCAGGTACTTTTCACTTTTAGTGCAGAAGACCTTTGAACATGGATGCTTAGTAATCCCCAGTCTGGAAGAAAATATAATTCCCATTATGGATTGTATAGTAAAAGTTGAGGCTTGTTTTGGATAGATTGCTAAAGAATTGTTTATTTCTGAACCTAAAAGTAATACTTATGTGAAAAATTATTTCTGTATTTTAAATTATGGGAAAAGTTGTAACTATTTGTGAAACATTGTGAACCAGGTGTGTACCAGATGTTTTATGACGATATAAATTTCATGAGACTGAGGATCAGGATAGTGAAAGTGTAGTAGATTCTAAAGTGAGTAAAGCTAAAACTCTTAATGACCAACAAAAGGAACAACTTAGGAATTTGTTTTTAGAGTTTAGAAATGTGTTCGGTGAAAGACCAGGGAAAGTGAGAGGCTATCAGTGGATGCTTTAGCTTAGAGATCATCAATCTTTCTTTCTCAAGCCACAAAGTATACCATTTTCAAAAAGGAAAGATGTAGAGAAAGAAATTCAGAAAATGGAAATGTGGAGAGTAATTGAGAGAAGTGCTTGCAATAACCCTTTGGCTGTGGTAAGTAAGAGAAATGGTGGAGTGAGAATTGTTTTGGACTCTAAACATATTAATAAGATTCTTATCAGAGAGAATGACCATCCTGAGAAAATAAGTGAACTGTTACACAAATTTGATTATGTAAAATTCATGAGTAGTTTGGGCTTGACCTCTGGATTTCACCATATTCCACTTGAAATTAATTCTAGAAAGTTTGCTGAATTTTTGTATGGAGGTGAGTGTTTTCAGTACTGTGTGGTGCCATTTGGGCTAAATGTATCTGTAGCTGAATTCATAAGAGCTCTGTATTCTGTCTTGGGAAGTGAAATGAGTTCAAAATTAATTGAGTATGTTGATGAAATTTTGGTCACTGAAGAGACATTTGGGCCTGTTAAGAGATGTGTTTTCAAAAGTGGAGTCAGGAGGTATGATTTTGAAGATAGGTAAGTGTAAATCTGGTGTGGAAGAAGTAAAATGTTTAGGACATGTTACATCTGAAAAAATAATTGCACTTGATAAAGAGAAACTTGGGTTAATGAGATTCTATTGCAAATTTTGTGGCAGCGAAGCTTCGAATGCTTCATACCTGTGTGAACTTTTGAAGAAGACTAGTGTTTGGGATTGGAATCAGGTATGTCAGGATGCTTTTGATTAGACTGAAGGACAGTTGTGTCAAAGTCTGATATTGTTCAGATGGGTTTACCTGTTCCTTTTTGTATTATGGCAGACAGTAATGATGTTGGTTTGAGTGCTCATTTATTTCAGGAGGTCAAAGCTGAAGGAGTTATTGAATGTAGATCACATGCATTTGCTAGTAGAGCATTGCAAAAGCATGAAAAGGCATACACTGTAACTGAGAAAGAACTTTTAGCTGTACATTGGGCATTCAACAAGTTTAAAAATTATTTACTTGTTGACAAAGTCGTCATCTATACTGATCACAAAGCATTATGTTATCTCTAGGAGTGTAAGCTGTACCATAACAGAATTACTCATTGGGCCTTGTTTTTGCAACAGTTCAGTCATGAAATCAGATACATTAACAGGGTGTATACAACCCAGGACAACCAGGCGATCCGGGAACACCCCAGGAATTTTTTAGGATTCCGGGAAGTCTTCATTGTTTTAGTTGACAGTTAAATTTTTGTAATTTTGACATAAAGTCTGGGAACACTTTCAATTATTTATTGCACAAGAATTAAACATTGTACAAATGCCATACATGTTGTTGTTGTTGTTGTGGTCTTCAGTCCTGAGACTGGTTTGATGCAGCTCTTCATGCTACCCTATCCTGTGCAAGCTTCTTCATCTCCTAGTACTTACTGCAACGTACATCCTTCTGAATCTGCTTAGTGTATTCATCTTTTGGTCTCCCTCTACGATTTTACCCTCCATGCTGCCCTCCAATGCTAAATTTTTGATCCCTTGATGCCTCAGAACATGTCCTACCAATCGGTCCCTTCTTCTTGTCAAGTTGTGCCACAAACTCCTCTTCTCCCCAATTCTATTCAATAACTCCTCATTAGTTATGTGATCTACCCATCTAATCTTCAGCATTCTCCTGTAGCACCACATTTCTAAAGCTTCTATTCTCTTCTTGTCCAAACTATTTATTGTCCATGTTTCACTTCCATACACGGCTACACTCCATACAAATACTTTCAGAAATGACTTCGTGACACTTAAATCTACACTCGACGTTAACAAATTTCTCTTCTTCAGAAACGCTTTCCTTGCCATTGCCAGTCTACATTTTATATCTTCTCTACTTTGACCGTTATCAGTTATTTTGCTCTCCAAATAGCAAAACTCCTTTACTACTTTAAGTGTCTCATTTCCTAATCTAATTCCCTCAGCATCACCTGACTTAATTCAACTACATACATATTGCATTTTTAAGAGAAACTCTGAAAGTTTTTTTTTTACAAACATTCGATATGCAAATCATGAGTGGCCTGGTTGGTTGGTTTGGGGAAGGAGACCAGACAGCGAGGTCATCGGTCTCATCGGATTAGCGAAGGACGTGGAAGGAAGTCGGCCATGCCCTTTGAAAGGAACCATCCCGGTATTTGCCTGGAGCGATTTAGGGAAATCACGGAAAACCTAAATCAGGATGGCCGGACGCGGGATTGAACCGTCGTCCTCCCGAATGCGAGTCCAGTGTCGAACCACTGCACCACCTCGCTCGGTGTTTTGAGTGGCCTGGCAGATGTCAATACAGTAATCGAATTCTTGCCATAACCATTCGAGCATGGCATCATTGACTGTGGCAGTTGATTCCAATATTCCCTCCCAGAGCTCTGCTACATCACGTGGTAGAGGCGGTACATACACCAGATCTTTAATGTGTCCCCACAGAAAAAAGTCACACGGAGTGAGATCTGGTGATTGGGGAGGCCAATTCATGAAACAGCTGTCCCCTTCTGTAGCACGGTCAATCCATCGATGTGGCAGCTCTGTGTTCAGGTACCCACGAACTTCTCAATGAAAATGGGGTGGAATCCCATCCTGCTGAAAGATGAATGGATAGTCTGATTGCATTTGAGGCATCAGCCATTGCTGCAACATGTCCAAGTAGGAATATCCGGTTACAGTGCTCTCTGCAAAGAAGGATGGCCCATACGGTTTTTGATGTGACAAGGCACAAAAAACATTTACCTTTTGGGAATCACGCTCAAATTCAATGCACTCGTGTGGATGCTTTGTACCCCAGATTTGACAGTTAAGCTTGTTCATTTCCCATTACTGTGAAATATGGCTTCATCACTAAAAACTAAGTGATCAACAATGCCATCCTCATCCTCATTCAATTGTTGCAACTGCAAACAAAACTCAAAACACTTGTCTTTGTCATCAACATTGAGCTTCTGCACTAGCTCGAATTTGAATGGTTTCATAGACAGCTTCTGTCACAAGACTTCCCACACAGTCATTGAAGCCATTTCAAGTTCATGGGATGTATGGCACACTGATATCTTTGGACTCCTTATGAATGTCTCTCATACGCACTCCATATTCACATCACTCATACTGGGACATCCGCTTCTCTTTGCCGGGCACAAGCAAACCATTGTAATGAATTTGTTGTGCCAGTAGTAAATGGCCTTCCTTGTTGGTGGCATCTTACTGTACTTGGCTCTAAACATCTGTTGAACGACTGTAGCACATTTGTTTTTGTCGAACTCCAACACACAATAGCTCACTCCACACTTAAACTCACCGTGTTTGTGGCTAGTGGTGACTGTCAGCAAATTACCAAACTACGCTGTGGTGACGGCTCTTCATATTGACACATGTATGATATCTGTACAGTGTTTGGTTCTTGTACAATAAATAATTGAAAGTGTTTCTGGACCTTATGTACATCCTGCACTGTAGCAATAAAACCTGAATGAGAGAAAAAAATGAAAATAAAACTTGAGTTGCAAAGGAAATGCGCCACACACAACAACAAAACACAGTGCTCATACAAGCATCTGCCAACAGCAAAATGTGTCTAATGCTTTAGGAAACCTATGTGATGCTTCATAACAAGAAATTGCCTCCAGTGAGCGTGACGTCACAACTGTTTACATTAGATTTGTTTGACCAGTTATGAGTGAGCTTGTACATACGTGCAGCTGAGTTGTGTATGAGTAGTACCTTCTCCTGATTCTGGGTACAGAAGTATGGCTGTTGGCTGTATAAGCAGTAGCAGCAAGCAGTCAGATGCTACCCAGAAAAATTTTACTGGTGCGCCAAGCTGCCAGATTCACACATGCGCAACAGGCCCAGATATAGGGGGTGAGCGGCTAACCAGGGTATCTTCTGTGAGTGGCAATTTCAGGGGGGAGGGGGCAGGCACAAAATTCATATTCTTGAGGGAAAAAACCTCATTTCACAAAGCACCTATATCCAGCGGACATTGGTCTTTCAATTATGCATATAATTTTGAAATGCATCCCTGTTGGTTTTTAAACACATTCTAAGTTGATTTCTGAATGAATCACAAGTTGATTTTTAAATGCAAGCATAGCGTACATGATGTCACTGCCGGGGGAATCCCCAAAACTTTCCTGCAGACAGAAAGGGATGGGCCATATGAGCTGAGCGGAATAAAGCCGAACTGTTGGGTGCCAGTTGCTGTGTATGTGGTTTACTGGGTTTGCGAATGATTAGTGTTGTTATAATTACTAGCAAAATCCATAGAGTCACACTACCAGAATGGAAATAAATGACTAACAGGAATAACAGGTAAGAAAGATTACTATTATCTTCTTGTTGCATCCAAGAAAACGAAATTTTGACAGAAAATTTTTGGCCAGACTGCTATACTAGTAAGGGCCAGTTGTACAGTCCACAGCTAGCAGCCGCTTAAGTTCTATTCTGGGAGCAGCAGGAAAGCGCATTGTACAAAAATGTAATAAAGCCTAACTGGAGAATAAACACAGGATAACTAAACTGTTGATTGTGACAGGGTTAGTGAAGTTAACCTGAGAATAAATTTTGACACTGGAAGGAATAGTTGCAGAATTAGCAATGACGAGATTGTTTATTAGAAAAAGGAAGGAGATGAAACAGGAACATCACACAAGTTATGAAGAATATGACGATTCCAAATTTATAAAAAATATTGTACAACTTAGTTTTGATCTCATGCTAGAGAAGCTGGAGCATATGAATCAACTGTGAAACTGTTTCCTAACATAAAGTTTTTCGCTTGTAGAAGGCCTAACAGGCATTTCATATTGGTGCTTCATGAATTATATTCTGTCGTATTATAAAAATGACTATTTGTGCCAAAACAGTCTTGTTTATTTGGTGTGTGTTACAACTGCTGCAATATTAGGAAGGCCTATTTCATTTTTATCTCCTCCTCAGGGACACTGCCTTAACGTAGCACCATCTGTGCAGACAAGGAGGTTAATTGTGCTCTGGATCTGGAATGCAATGCCGGTGGTAGCATAGCTACTAGCAGGGTCACCCATGCCAGACAGGCCAAAGAGGAGGAACCAGACGTATGTCCCACAACAACCTATCAAGCCTGTTTCCTGTCCTATCCTATCCTAAGCCTATCTTTTTTCCTCATCATTTTCAATTCCCTACAATATAGGGCAGGGAGGGCTCTAGAGGCATGGTGAAGCGAGTCTCCCTTAGGGAGTAAACACGATACAAATCCAGGTCCTCCAGGTTGGGGGTTGGTCATGGGGTTAACAACCCCATATCAGAAAAAACTTCCTGTTCAGCAACTAATTCACAGAGAGAACCAGACTGTCTCAAACTTACGACAACCAAGGCATGTCAAACGGCAACAATTTTGGTATATCAGAACATGGAATGTGAGAAGTATCTATCAGGCAGGAGCCATCAGGAAGCTCGAGGAGGAATTATTGAGGTACTGAATTGATGTTGCAGCATTGCAAGAGATAAGATGGAAACAAACAGAGGTGGTTGATTTCCATGATTATACCTTGAGCAACAGCGGGGAAGAAGAAAATAGATTGGGAGCAGGTTTTATGGTAAAGAAGTCCATCAGTCACACCATGGTGGAACATGAAACAATAAACCCAAGATTATGTCGATTGAGGCTGAAGGAAAAATTCTCCAACTTGTCACTGATCTGTGTGCATGCCCCAACTGAAGATGCAGCTGAAGAAGAGAAAGAAGAATTTTATGAAAAACTGAGCAAGTATATGATAAGCTGCCGAAGTATGACATCAAAATTATACTGGGGGATTGTAATGCTAAAGTAGGTAAAGAGAAAGAGAACCAACTGTTGGCAGGTCTTCGTAGTAAACACCTGGAATCAAATAACAATGGTTGGAAACTGACTGAATCTGCCTTTAGCAAAGGACTAGTGATTAAAAGCACTTGTTTCCCACACAAAGACATTCATAAGGAGACTTGGATATCACCAGATGGGCTGATGAGAAATCAAATAGATCATGTCCTGATAGATGGACGGCATGCCTCAGATATTTTTCATGTGGTTAGCCACCAATGAGTGGATATTGACTAAGACCATATTTTGGTAAGAATCGAAACCTCTGAAAGTATTGCAGTTAAAGCCAGAAGGGCTGAGTTGGAGAAAAGTAAGGTCTACAATGCAGAGATGCTCAAAGATCAGAAGAAAAAGGAAGACTATAGGAATAAAGTGCAACAGAAGTTGCAAAAGATCAGCGGGATGGAGGGAAAGGACATCAACGTATTATGGGAGGAAACTAAGATAGCTTTAAATATGACAGCTCATGAGGTACTTGGAGAAAGAGGAAAACAGAAAAAACACAAGGTGGTTTGATGAGAAGATGACAGAAATAAGCTCAACAAAGAATGTTACAGAGACCTACGCAAAATAATGTGGCTATGTTCAAAGAGAAGAGAAGTGTAGGTAAGAATTTAGCATGGATGAAAAAGAGGAGAAGAAAGGGAAAGGATGGATGAAATACAGAAGAACTTTGAAAATCAGCAGGGGAGGAAATTCTTTTATGGGGTGGGACAAATAAAGAGAGGATATCAGCCAAGGATGGACATGCTGAAAGATGAGACAGGCAGTTTGATAGCTGGAAAGGAAAAAAATAATAGAAACATGTGCACAACATTTTGAAATGTTACTGTCAAACAGACACATCGTAAATGAAGAATGAAATGGATGGGCTAGAGAAGAAACTGAAGAAGAACAAGAGGTGGATGGAGATTATGATGCAGAAGACACAGAACCACTATCGATAGAAGAGCTAAGAGTAATTATAAAGCAACTTGGGAATAGCAAAGCTCCTGGACATGACCTGTTAGTGGCGGAAATGATAAAACATGGAGGTGAAATATTAGTACGGAGGATACATAAAATAATCACAGTGGCCTGGGAAACAGAAAATGTCAGAGTACTGAGGAATATCTCTGCTTAGTATAGTCTACAAAATCCTTTCTGTGGCTATAACAAGGAGATTAGGTAGAAGAGCAGAAAAGATTCTAGGTGAGTACCAGGCAGGTTTTAGATCTGGGAGGTCTACAGCTGACCATATCTTTACAGTACGTATGATGCTGGAAAAGACTTATGAATATAATGTAAGAGTAGAATATTTCTTTATAGATTTTAAACAGGCCTATGACAGAATTAAAAGATCAGCACTGTGGGAAACAATGTAGACATTCAAATTTCCTAAGAATCTAATAAAATTAACTAAGATGACCCTGGAAAACAGCAAAAGCCAGTTTAAATAAAGTTCAGTGATGTCTGTTGAGATCATTCCCAATGGAAGACCGAGCGAGGTGGCGCAGTGGTTAGCACACTGGACTCGCATTCGGGAGGACGACGGTTCAATCCCGTCTCCGGCCATCCTGATTTAGGTTTTCTGAGATTTCCCTAAATCGCTTCAGGCAAATGCCGGGATGGTTCCTTTGAAAGGGCACGGCCGATTTCCTTCCCCATCCTTCCCTCACCCGAGCTTGCGCCCCGTCTCTAATGACCTCGTTGTCGACGGGACGTTAAACACTAATATCCTCCTCCTCCAACGGAAGAAGGACTAAGACAGGGAGACCCAATATCCCCAGTACTATTCAACCTGGTATTAGATAAATCAGTAAGATCAATAACCACAAACCCAGGAGGCAATATTTACAATAGATTTCTGCAAATCTAAGCCTGCGCAGATGATGTATAATAAGTGTTAGATGTACGGATCAACCTTCAAAGAGTTCAGAGCTGCTGCCAAGAACTTTGGCTTAGAAATTAGTGAAACAAAATCAAAGTATATGGTAACTGAGAGAGATAGAAGAAACACAGATGATCTACAGTTAAAAGAGTACAACTTTGAAAGAGCAGATAGCTTTATTTATCTTGGCTCAGTAATAACATTAGAAATCAAAGCGGAGACAGATATAACAAATTGAATTAAGGTTGCCGACAGATCATAAAGAGCACTATATACCATGCTCAAAAGTAAGAACCTAAGTAGGCAACTAAAGCTGACACTGTACAAAACAGTGATGAAACCAGTTCTTATGTTTGGCAGTAAGACATGGGTACTGACAGAGGCTTTGGAGAAGAAACTAAATATATGGGAAAGGAAAGTGCTGAGGAAAATTTTTGGTCCTGTAAAAGAAGGTGAGATATGGAGAATCAGGACTAATGAAGAAATAAGGGCTCTGTACAAAGAACCTGATTTGCTAACCTCAATCAAAATGGGAAGGCTAAGATGGTTGGGACATGTCCAGCATATGACAGAAGAAAGACTCCCGAAGAAGATGATGATGGGACATCCTGGTGGTAGAAGAAGGAGAGGACGACCGTGTCTGAGATGGCTGGATGTGGAAGCCGAGCTGAGAGAAGTGGGAGTGAGGAGGTAGTGCAGGTGTGCTGAAGACCGAGATGATTGTAAATCTGTGATTGAGGAGGTCAAGGTCCTCAAGAGGACTGTAGTGTCATGAAGACAGTCATTTTATTTTATCTGAAAGAGAGTGACAGAATACATGTAATCAGATCAAGAAACCACACCAGTCTTGGTTACCATTTGTATTAACAGCTTTTTCAGTATTGGAGAATGGCATTTCATTTTTTCATGTAGCAAAATGTTCGATGAACTTTGATGAGGTAATAGATTATTTCCCAGAAAAGAAAGCACACCATGTAAAGCTGTTGCAAGATCAGATAGAAAAAATATTCCAGGACTTAAGGATTGAATAAATGTGTACTGTCTTGCTTGTCTCTTGTCTTTACTGGTTCTTATGTATCCTATATTTAATTTTACGTCACACAGAACAGCAAGTTATTGGCTAATAGGCAATAGAGAGTGCAAATTTTCTGAAGAGTTCTTGTTCTCCCAGTTACAAATAATCCCGTCCAGTATTAATTGCAAGCTTGTTTTAAGAGGGGAAGGATGTCAAACCATGTGTCTGGGAGCAGGAGAAGCACCACAAGACATTTTAATTTCCACTGTCCTGAATATAGTTTGATGGCATCCATTACAAAATATTACACATTTGAATTCCACAGAGTGAAACACAGTAACGTGCGACAGAACAATGCTGTGTGAAGAGGTGTGGCACTGCGCTTTGGCACACTTAGTTGTAGTAGTAGTAGTAGTAGTAGTAGTAGTAGTAGTAGTAGCTTTATTCATTCGTAGATCTCTTTTTACAAGGATATAGAATATGTCAAAGTATTTACAAATTTAGATCAATTTAAAATAAGCTAATTTGTATACATATATTTACAGACTTCTAGTTAGAGGCAATCATTAGATGCCACATTGTTCACTCATATAACACTATCAGTCACTGCACACACTATACACACATTGTTTCATAACACTTCACTCACCACACACCCACACACACACACACACACACACACACACACACACACACTGGTGATCTCTGGGCCATTTTCTGTACCGCAACTTCCCATTTGCTATCCTGAAAAACTGAGTCAGCATCCCTCCATAATGAGTGAGATGTTGTGCTCAGAAATAGGAAGAGGTGTTAGTATTGTGCAATGCATAACTTGGGGGTAAGTACTTCTAGAAAGGAAAAAACAAGAAAAAACATTGAGTGAAGGTGTTATGTGGAATGTTGGATATTTTATAATCACTGTTATTATTATTTATTTGTATAACGTTTTTTTATCAAACTCCTACTCTGTTTTGCAAAGTAATCCCTAGTGTTCTGAACAGATCTTTACAATGAGTTTGACCAGTATTTTTGGATTATTATTCTTATGGCTCTTTTCTGAAGTTTGAAAATTGTATTCATATTTTGTGCATTTGTTCCCCAAAAAGAATGCCATAGCTAAGAATTGAGTGTACGTATGAATAATATCTAACTTAAAGACACCACATGTTACACACTGATGGTATGATTCTAGGGCATAACATGCTAATGACATCCTGTTTGCAAGTACCTTTGTGTGTTCACACCACTTCCACTGAGAATCAATATTCATTCCTAGAAATTTTGCATTTGTTACACAGTCTATAGAGGTGCCATCTGCATTTAATTCAACATTGTCATTATTTCGCTATAAACTGAAATTCATGGAAAAGTATCCTTCAAATTCTGAAGGTGGCAGGGGTAAAATACAGGGAGCGAAAGGCTATTTACAGTTTGTACAGAAACCAGATGGCAGTTATAAGAGTCGAGGGGCATGAAAGGGAAGCAGTGGTTGGGAAGGGAGTGAGACAGGGTTGCAGCCTCTCCCCGATGTTATTTAATCTGTATATTGAGCAAGCAGTAAAGGAAACAAAAGAAAAATTTGGAGTAGGTATTAAAATCCAGGGAGAAGAAATAAAAACTGAGGTTCGCCGATGACATTGTAATTCTGCCAGAGACAGCAAAGGACCTGGAAGAGCAGTTGAATGGGGTGGACAGTGTCTTGAAAGGAGGATATAAGATGAACATCAACAAAAGCAAAACGAGGATCATGGAATGTAGTCGAATTAAGTGGGGTGATGCTGAGGGAACTAGATTAGGAAATGAGACACTTAAAGTAGTAAAGGAGTTTTGCTATTTGGGGAGCAAAATAACTGATGATGGTCAAAGTAGAGAAGATATAAAATGTAGACTGGCAATGGCAAGGAAAGCGTTTCTGAAGAAGAGAAATTTGTTAACATAGAGTATAGATTTAAGTGTCAGGAAGTCGTTTCTGAAAGTATTTGTATGGAGTGTAGCCATGTATGGAAGTGAAACATGGATGATAAATAGTTTGGACAAAAAGAGAATAGAAGCTTTCAAAATGTGGTGCTACAGAAGAATGCTGAAGATTAGATGGGTAGATCACATAACTAATGAGGAGGTATTGAAGAGAATTGGGGAGAAGAGGAGTTTGTGGCACAACTTGACAAGAAGAAGGGACCGATTTGTAGGACATGTTCTGAGGCATCAAGGGATCACCAGTTTAGTATTGGAGGGCAGTGTGGAGGGTAAAAATCATAGAGGGAGACCAAGAGATGAATACACTAAGCAGATTCAGAAGGATGTAGGTTGCAGTAAGTACTGGGAGATGAAGAAGCTTGCACAGGATAGGGTAGCATGGAGAGCTGCATCAAACAAGTCTCAGGACTGAAGACCACAACAACAACAACAGTTTTCTTTATGTTCAATGTCACTTTATTACTTATTGACCAATCATAAACTTCCTTGAGAGTTTTATTTGCTTTCTTGGCAAGGAGTTCTCCTGTTTCCTCAGTGACTATAATATTGCTGTTTTCAGCAAAGAGGATTTTTTCACCATGAGTAACACTACTGGGAAAGTCATTGATGTATATCAGGAACAGTATTGGTCCCAATATGCTACCTTGCAGAACCCCTATATTAATGTATTTTGGTTCTGATAAGTTTTTTACTAAATGTTTAAATCTATTTGAAGTATGTGTTATCTCTACTCTTTGTACCCTGTGTGCTAGGTATGATCGAAACCAGTCATTAGCTACCCCTCTTATTCCTAATACTTCTAATTTATTTAATAGAATCTTGTGGTCAACTGTATCAAATGCCTTACAAAGATCCAAAAATATGCCTGTGACACACTCATCTTTATCAAGAGCATCAAGTACAACTTTTGTGACTTATACTATGGCTGACTCCATATTTTTGCCACTTCAGAAACGGAACTGCGATTCACTTAAAAGATTGTATTTATTCAGGTAATTCATTAATCTGTCTTTCATAATTGCTTCTATTATTTTTGTGAACGGTGACAGCAGGGAAATGGGCCGGTAATTTTCTATGTCTTCTGCATTACCTGTCTTAAGAAAAGGTACAACTCTTGCCTGTTTTAACTGTTCTGGAAATGTCCCTGATGTGAAGGATTCATTTATTATATTTGTTAAGGGGCCTTGTATAATCCCTATGCATTGTTTCAGTACACACATTTGTACTTCATCTAAGCCTAATGACGTTTTATTTTTTAGTTTTTGAATTGTTTTACTGACGTCATTCTCTGTGGTTGGAAGTAACATCATTGTATTTAGTGTGAGGAGGATTAGCGGGTTTGTTGCACCAATAATCACACCCATTTCGCAATAGTTCATTTATTAACCTTAACACATACAAGGATCACAAAGAACTGAACTGAACATGGCAGAACAGCTAAAGATAATGCTTAGAGTCCAAAGATGAATGCATATCGATGTTGTGTTGATTTCATCAGCGCCACATAGCCCCCCCTCCCCCCCCCCCCCCCCACCCCCCACCCCCCCGCAGTACGGAGTACTCTTGAGGAGAGGCTGGGGGGGGGGGGGGGAGAGGGTGACTATGGCATCGGCAAGGGTGATCCGTGGGAGCCAGACCATGGTCAGTTTGACAGCGTCGTCTGGGAGCTGTGTGGGTAGATGTCGTGAAGGAATGTTCGGCGACCAAACCTGGAAGTCGTTGAAGCGAGCCAGGCGTCATACTGGGCATGCTGGTCGTGTGGCAACAGGTAGGCCAGCAGTTTGCAGGTGGAACAGTGCGACAATGCCGATGTCTCCGGTAGGTGTGGCGAACACATGAAGCATGTCCAGGTCGATGTCGGGCGGGAGGGGAACACATTTCACCAGGTGGCAGGGAATGGCGGAGGTTGTGTCATGAGCAATGGATGAAGAGAAACACATGACGAACAATGTATAATCGCACAGTATTATTGAGATGTTGTGGATTATGTCTGAGGGGACAGGCACAAACACTTCGAGTGAGGGCACGTCCAAGATGGGGAGGGCGTGAGAAACCTCGACAGGGTGAGGCAGGCGATGGTGGAGAGGTCGAGGGACCGGCGAAGGGCCCGGTGGCAAGGGTGTGATCATAGGTAAGCTCGACATCTCAATGTGGGGAGCATGTGGTCACTTGATGGTGTGCACGAGACCAGAGAACAGGGCAAGGTCAGAGGAGAGCTTGACGATCGGAGCTGGAAGTCACTTGACGGAGTGTGTAAGTCCGACGTGGAGGGAGTAGTCGGAGCGTCGTGAGCCACGACTTTGAGTGGCGTGGTCATGGCCTGAAGGGGGGTAGAAGAAGGCTTGACATGAGCAGGCTTAAGTCTGTTGAGAGATACTGTAAAAGCTGAATTTTTCATCTAAATGTCATAGGTGTTGGCTGAGCACCGGAGAACTTGGTACGGGCCAGTATATGGAGGTTGGAGGGGAACACGGACAGTGTCATCTCGGAGCATGACATACTCGCAATTGTCCAGAGATTTTGGGACGTGAACCTTAGGGCGGGAATGGCTGGCGAGCGGAGGGATATGGAGGTTGATGAAGTGGCTTCTGATGCGGTCCACGAAGGAAGGTAAGTCAGACTGAGGGAGAGAAGCCGAAGGGCTCACAAGTTCGTCAGGGAAAACAATGTTCTGGCCGTATAAGAACTCGTCTATTATGCCTTTGAGGTCTTCCTTATAAATTGTATGAATGCCGAGTAGCAGAAGGGGAAGGGCCTCTGGCCATAGAGAGTTGTGGCATCGAAGAGCCGCCTTGAAAGTGCGGTGCCAGTGCTCGACAAGCCCATTACTTTGCAGGTTATATGGTGTGCAGTCCTTGCAGTCCTTGTTGACATTTCTCCACACAAAGCATTCCTCTACGAGGTGGGCGGACACATGAACACCGGGGTGGGCATAAATTATGCAATGCATTGAAGACAGCTCGACGGAGCATGGTTGGGATGAGGGGGCATAACGTGCCCATACTGTCGTCGCACCAGATCTCACCAGAAATGCCAGGGAAGGTGGTGCGGACAAAGTGTAGTGAAGAAGTAGTCTCAAATCAGGTTCTGTGTTTCCTCGTCAGCGGGTTGGAGGTTAGGCAGTTCAGAGAGATCTAGCAGCGAATGGATGGCGTTGACTCGTGAAAGGAAATCAGCAACTATATTGTCAGCACCCTTTATGTGTCTGACATCAGTGGTGAACTGAGATACGAAGTCCGTGTATCTGAAGCGGCGAGGAGGTGGGTCAGCTGGCGGGTTTGTAATGGCCACAGCCAGGGGTTTGTGGTCCGTTAAAACATAGAAAGGGCGTCCCTCAACGTCAGTCTTAAAATGCTTAATCGCTTCTTAGACCGCAAGCAACTCCCTGTCAAATGCAGAATATTTCTGTTGTGCATTGGTGAGTTTGCGTGAGAAGAACTGCAGAGGTGAAGTTTGGCCCCCGATGTTCTGGGTAAGGACAGCACTGATGGCAGTATCGCTAGCGTCTGTGGTGATGGAAAGCTGCGCATTGAGATGAGGATGCACGATGGTGCAGGCCACGGCAATGAGATTTTTGAGGGCAGTGAAAGAGTCGGTCGTAGCAGGGATCCATGAAACGGGCCAAGATTCAGAAGTGTTGGTGCCTGCCAAGGCGTCCATCAGTGGAGCCTGAATCTCCGCAGCCTGAGGTAGATGTCGGTGATAATAATTAACCATCCCCAGAAAGCGCCAGAGCTCTTTGAATGACGAAAGTCTGGGTAGGTTTAGTATTGTCTCAAGGGGCGGTGAAATGCCGTCGGCAGAGACCCCAAAACCAAGAAAAGTGACAGTGGGTTGATGTAGCTGTAATTTGTCCTGGTTGGTCTCGATGCCTGCTGCCGCGAGAGTGTTCATAACAGTTTGCACATGTCAAATGTTGGCCTCGATGGAGGAGCTGAACACAAGAATGTCATCAAGATATGCAAAGTAGAATTTTAGGTTGAGTAGCATTTCGTTGATGAAGCGTTGCCAGGTCCGGATTACGTTTTTCAGACCGAAGGGCATGAATTGAAACTGAAATAACCCGATTAGCGTGGTGATTGCTGTCTTCTCGATGTCTTCGGGTGCCATGGGGATATGGTGGTAGGCCCATTTGCAATCAATGACAGAGAACGTGGTCACACCTGTGAAAGACTGGTAAAGTTGGCAAAGTTGGGTGTGGGGTAGGTATCCATAATTGTTCATGCGTTTAGTCAACGGTAGTCTCCGCACATGTGCCAGGACCCGTCTTTCTTGGGTGTCATATGTATGGGCGTAGACCAGCTACTGGCAGAGGGTTCTATGGCGCCAGAGCTTAGTAGTTCAGAAATCTGATTTTTACGGTCGGAGAGGCGCTCGGGACAAAGTTGACGTGGTTTACTGGAGATCGGGTGCCTGGCGTGAGGTGGAGCTTGTGAACTGTGCCGTTGGTGATGACGGAAATGTTGCCAGTGGCATGGGAGGTGGTTTGTTTACAATTTGTGGCGGGCGGCGCAGGCGAGGCGTGGTCGTGGTGTTCGGAAGCACTCAGCGGATCCGACGGGAGCGAAGGTGGCAAAGTGTCCCTGGAGTCAATGCGACAAGATGGTCGCCGGCCCAAGGCCATGGTACCATGGTTGGGTGAGCTCGGTAGAACTCGTGAGCCATTAGTGAGTCTATTGTCCGAGGGCATGGCCTGTGGCAGCACGGTTGTGGGCGAAAAGCTTGGCGGGAGTGCACTGTTTGTGTTGTCAGTGGCGGTCGCACGGCGGTGCGCAGGAGCCGAAGTTGCATAATTTGAGGTACTGTCCATGAGGGGTGGGGTAGGAGACGTCAGTTCGGGAAAACGCGACGCTCGTCGCACATTCGCACTTGTGTCCGGCCGAGTGTCAAACACTGCTGTGTTAGGATGGTGTGGCCCTGCGGAACTGTCAGTACACGTTATGGCAGTCTTGATAGCACAGTTGCGAGGGGTAGTGGGAGGTAAACTCACAGAGGCTCGATTGCTGGGATTGCAAGCTGATTTGGCGCACTTACTGACCTTGCTTTGTCCTTGCTGTAGTATCTGTAATTCCTTTGCTGCATCGAAGAGCTGGGGCTGTGTTTCATGGAGCCGAAGGGAGAGCTCGAAGTTTTCCTTGTGTAATCGAGCAATGTGTTCAAGCTCGACAAGGCACTTGTGCATGGTTACTTGTAACATCATTGACAGAGACGAGCATGTATGGATGATGTGAGCCCAGACCGATGTGTCATGGGGGGGGGGGGGGGGGGTTTGCTCGACGGAGCATAGGGGAAGTGAGTCTTGGACGGAGGATGAAACACGGTGCTTCGCACTAGGTCCGGTGAAAGCTTGTGGTGTCGCAAGAAGTCAATGCCTAGTACAGGTCTGTCAATTTCGTGCACTAAAAAAGTCCACTCGAGTTTGCTGTTTGCAGAGAGAGAGACGACGTGGGAAGTTGAACCCGAGCATTGTAGTTCAATTGAATTCACAGCTTGCAGTGAAGTATGATGAGAACAGATGTTCGATGACACTAAGGATGTAGGCAGCAGCGAAACATCGGTGCCTATTTCCACTAGGAAAAGGTATCCCGACAAAATGTTTTTAATGTAAAGTTGTCCGCAATTATCCGGTCGTTCCCGGACAGAATGGAGCACTGGGGGGTGCCTGTCATGTTATGCCCAGGAGGCGGCACCCGGACCCACCTGTGATTGGCATTTGGGAAGTAGCAGGGTGGTCTGCAGTTCTGTGCCGTCTCACCAAACCGTGTGTGGAAGTAACAGTACGAGTAGTGTGGTTGCATTTCCTGTGAAAATTTCGTTGCCAGTGGCAGTGGCTGAGGTTCGGCAGCCGCAGCAGGTTCAGTTGCAGGAGGGGGCGTGACCGTGGGCAGAGCCGGTGACATCCCAGTTGCTTGTTTACTGCTTCCCGGAGCTAGCAGAACTGTCAGCACAGTACGGCCCCGGTCGCGTCCAGCCTGAACCTGAGACTTGACAGGTAGGCAGTGGCTGGCGAAACAGAGCAGTGACGCATCGTGTAGCTTGTCAGCAATTGTCATACTTTGCTTGACAGGTTCAGGAGACCTTTGAGCCACAGCAAAGCGGATGTGAAGAGATAGTTTATCTGGCCAGATGGCAAGGAGAGCTGTTTCAGAGAATAGATCAGCACTGAACAGGGCACGTAGCTGTCTCCAGAGCTGGGAAGGTTTGTCATTGCCTAGTTGCTCGACATGGAGCACGTGCCATATTGCTGCCTCAGTTGAGTGTGCAAGCCGACATGGAACTGTCTTTTTGGCTAGAGTGTACCGGGTAGATGAGTCAGGGACATCAACCAGGTCAGCAATCAATCTGGTCGTTCAGGTGGGTGATGAGGCGGCACAGAAACCTGGTTGACTCGTCGAGTTTGTAATGGTTGAACACTTCATCCACAATTTTGAACCAGGTTGTTGCTCTGTGGGGATTAAACGGCGGCATCATCGGTAAGCATTGTAGAATGTTCGGAAGAACAGGTTGAGTTGAGTTCATTGGGGCACAGCCTGAATCGAGCTGTTGTTGCTGTAGTATTCCAGGAGAGTGTGCCTCCAGGGGATGTGGCAATGACGGCTGTTTGGGTGGCAGCGTGAAGGTGACACATTGTGGTTGAGCACGATCTGTCACAATGCAGAAGGCCGACGCCGGTGAGACACTGTAATGTGTCGATTGCGGTTGCGGAAGGTCAACATGTTGCGGGTGTGTTCGGATTGACGCGTCCCGGAAGACTGACATGGAAGCTCAACTAGAGCCAGCGTGGGTGCAACAGGTGAGAAAAAGTTCAAAGTTTGAGAACATGTGTTAGTCCGTGGAAAGCTTGATGTATGATGAGAGCTGGGGCCACCTGTGTTGCAGGGAGGCTGCGGAGGTGCGGGCTGTTCAGAAGCACAGTGTGGGAAATGATATCGAATGTGGGACAGAATGTGTGAATGTTCACTGTTCATAGTCACTCCACTCAAAACGATGTGTGGATAAGATGAATGTCGTGGCACAAAACACTGACTAGTAGCAGTGGGATGGAGGTGGAGGTCAGGCACAGATAACAAGTTATTGTTCCTGTTGCAGGCCGAGGTATCAAAGTAGGAAGGCATGTGCTGATGCTGAACGGAGACAGGCGCAGGCATGGTCAGATGCTGAGGAGGTAGACCTGTCAACGAAGCAGTTCTCGCCATGTGGCAGGTATCCGCGTGGTACTGCACAGATTGCGACATGGCAAATCGTTGTCCTGGCGGTAGTAGGTTGCCTAACAAAGCATTTGCAGAAATCGGTATTGGTCCCGCACTGCACGGAGATCCGTAAGAGGTAACTGCACAGTTGATGAGGGAGGGCACATGTGGCGGGAATGAAGGTGTTTGATAGATGGAGTCATGCGCACTCCTAACCTCACTTATTGTTGCAGGCTCGAAAATGTCCGGCGAAATCAGCAGAATCATTGAGTGAGAGGCATCATGTTGCAGTCCTGGCATGTGTACATCGCCCGCAACACGTTGCATGTCGATCACAAAATCCGGCATTAGGCACTGGGCTGAAGTCATTATTCGAATGCTGTGTCAATGTAATACACACGAAAATAACCGATGCGGAGGTCGCGGACACAGTAAAATGGCGAAAATGGAAGACATTACAACTCAGGGTCACCAGTGAGGAGGATTACTGGGTTGGTTGCACCAATAATCACACCCATTTCACAATAGTTCATTCATTAACCTTAACACATACAAGGATCACAAAGAACTGAACTGAACAAGGCGGAACACCCAAAGATAATGCTTAGAGTCCAAAGATGAATGCATATCGATGTCGTGTCTATTTCATTGGTGCCACAAGTGCAACATTATTTACAGGTGTTATATTTGTTTGGGGGAATTTTTGCCGTAACTTCTCTGCAATACTTGAAAAATGATCGTTTACATAGTTTGCTAAATGCTGTGGATCATTTATTACTTTACCCCCTCCCTTAGCAGTAAGTTATTCTGTGTTTGTTTGCCTCTCTCCATTTCCTTTTTTATAGCATTTCAGACTGCTTTGCTTTTATTCTCTGCATTATATATTATTTTGTCATTAAATGACTTTTTTGCAGCAATCAGTACCTTCCTATAGATGTTTTTGTATTTATGATAGAAATGTAAGAAGTCTGGATCATTGTGAATCTTTTTCATGGAACTGAGGTGCTTAAGTGTTTGGGAGGACTTCTTAATACCTGCTGTTATCCATCTGTTTTTGTGAGATGTTGATACAGACATGCATACTTTTGGAAATGCCTTTTCAAAGTTCAATTTAAACAATGTGGAGAATTTAGAGAATTTCATATTCACATTGGTTTCCTTATACACTTCATCCCAGCTTTGTTTTTCTAATTCTTCTGAAAAATCTTTTATTTTTACTTTTGATAGATGTCGTTTGCAGGCTTGTAATTTAGGGAATGATTTAATGCCTAACTTTACTGTTGTTATTTGACAGCGATGGTCTGATAGTCCAAAATCTTTTACAGCTACATCACATTTTTCCCTGTCCATATTTGTGGCCACATGGTCAATTACTGATGAAGTTGTTGTTGTAACCCCTGTTGCAATATTGGCCAATAGGGACATGCCAAAACTTTCAAGGATGTTTGTGAAGGTGCTTCTTTCTGAATCCTTTTATGATATTAGTGTTGATGTTAATGTCTGCACACAGGATTATGTTGACCTTTGAGCTTGAGACTTTATCTAGAACTTCTGTTAACTTATTGAAAAAAGTGTCCACACTGCTGCTGGAAGATCTATGCACACACAAAATGATTAATTTCTTGGTGATATCAATCCCTGTTAATTCAATAGCTGATATTTCATAGTGTTTGTGTTCACTTACGGTACTAAGGTCATGTCTTGATTTCAACTGTGTTCCTTTATTGATATAAATGCATGATACTCCACCCGTTGAAGTAGTTCTGCAGTAATAGTTTGCCTTTTCATATAATGATAATACTACATGTTGGATTTCTATGTCTCTACAGCAGTGCTCAGTAATACAAACTACTGTGCAGTTCAAAGATTGGAGCTAAACTTCTAATAGTTGTATTTTTAACAATACCAGAGAAGGAAAATTGCTACTCACCATATAGCAGAGATGCTGAGTCACGATAGGTACAATAACAAGATTCACACCAAGATTCACACAATTAAAGCTTTCAGCCATTAAGGCCTTTGTCAGCAGTAGACACAAGTACACACACGCGCGCGCCCACACACACACACACACACACACACACACACACACACACACACACACACACACATAAACGCGCAACTTGCACACATATCTGCAGAGAGCTGAGAGCACACTGTTAACAGCAGCACCAGTGCATAATGGGAGGGCGACTGGGTGGGGGTAAGGAGGAGGCTGGGGCGGGGAGGGATAGTATGGTGGGAGTGGCGGAATACCAAATGAGAAAGTGCTGGTATGTTGACACACACAATAAAAAACACACAAACAGACACCCAAATTTCAAGCTTTTGCAAGCCAAGGTTGCTTCATCAGGAAAGAGGGATGGAGAGGGAAAGATGAAAGGATGTCGGTTTTAAGGGAGAGGGTATGGAGTCATTCCAATCCCGAGAGCGGAAAGACTTACCTTAGGGGGGAAAAAAGACAGGTATACTCTCTCTCTCTCTCTCTCTCTCTCTCTCTCTCTCTCTCTCTCTCACACACACACACACACACACACACACACACACACACACACACACATCCATCCGCACATATGTCAGCCTGTGTCTGAATATGTAAAGGCAAAGAGGTTGGGCAGAGATGTCAGTTGAGGCGGAAGTACAGGGGCAAAGATGTTGTTGAATGACAAGTGATGTATGAGGGGCGGAAACTTGAAATTACCGGAGGTTGAGGCCTGGTGGGTAACAGGAAGAGAGAATATATTGAAGGGCAAGTTCCCATCTCCAGACTTCTGATAGTTCAGTGTCAGTGGGAAGTATCCAGATAACCTGGATGGTGTAACACTGTGCCAAGATGTGCTGGCCGTGCACCAAGGCATGTTTAGCAACAGGGTGATCCTCATTACCAACACACACTGTCTGCCTGTGTCCGTTCATGCGGATGGACAGTTTGTTGCTGGTCATTCCCACATAGAAACCTTCATAGTGTAGGCAGGTCAGTTGGTAAATCACGTGGGTGCTTTCACATGTGGCTCTGCCTTTGATCGTGTACACCTTCCAGGTTACAGGACTGGAGTAGGTGGTGGTGGGAGAGTGCATGGGACAGGTTTTACACCGGGGGCAGTTACAAGGGTAGGAGCTGGAGGGTAGGGAAGGTGGTATGGGGATTTCATAGGGATGAACCAAGAGGTTATGAAGGTTAGGTGGACGGCGGGAAGACACTCTTGGTGGAGTGGGGAGGATTTCATGAAGGATGGATCTCATTTCAGGGAAGGACTTGAGGAAACCGTATCCCTGCTGGAGAGCCACATTCAGAGTCTGATCCAGTCCCGGAAAGTGTCCTGTCACAAGTGGGGCACTTTTGGGGTTCTTCTGTGGGAGGTTCTGAGTTTGAGGGGATGAGGAAGTGGCTCTGGTTATTTGCTTCTGTACCAGGTTGGGAGGGTAGTTGCGGGATGCGAAAGCTGTTTTCAGGTTATTGGTGTAATGGTTCATGGATTCAGGACTGGAGCAGATCCTTTTGCCATGAAGACCTAAGCTGTAGGGAAGGGGTCGTTTGATATGGAATGGGTGGCAGCTGTCTTAATGGAGGTACTGTTGCTCGTTGGTGGGTTTGATGTGGACGGATGTGTGGAGCTGGACATTGGAGAGATGGAGGTCAACATCGAGGAAAGTGGCATGGGATTTGGAGTAGGACCAGGTGAATCTGATGGAACCAAAGGAGTTTAGGTTGGAGCGGATATTCTGTAGTTCTTCTTCACTGTGAGTCCAGATCATGGGGTTGGCAGGCGTGGATAACCAAGAAGGCTTCCTCTAAGTGACCCATAAATAGGTTGGCGTATGTGGGGGTCATCCTGGTACCCATGGCTGTTCCCTTTAATTGTTGGTATGTCTGGCCTTCAAAAGTAAAGAAGTTGTGAGTTAGGATGAAGCTGGCTAAGGTAATGAGGAAAGAGGTTTTAGGTAGGGTGGCAGGTGATCAGCGTGAAAGGAAGTGCTCCATCACAGTGAGGCCCTGGACATGCAGGATATTTGTGTATAAGGAAGTGGCATCAATGGTTACAAGGATGGTTTCCAGGGGTAACAGATTGGGTAAGGATTCCAGGTGTTTGAGAAAGTGGTTGGTGTCTTTGATGAAGGATGGAAAACTGCATGTAATGGGTTGAAGGTGTTGATCTACGTAGGCAGAGATACGTTCTGTGGGGGCTTGGTAACCAGCTACAATGGGGCAGCCGGGATGTTTGGGTTTGTGAATTTTAGGAAGTAGGTAGAAGGTAGGGGTGCGAGGTGTCGATGGGGTCAGGAAGTTGATGGAGTCAGGTGAGAGTTTTTGTAGGGGGCCTAAGGTTCTGAGGATTCCTTGAAGCTCCGCCTGGACATCAGGAATGGGATTACCTTGGCAAACTTTGTATGTAGTGTTGTCTGAAAGCTGACGCAGTCTTTCAGCCACATATTCCTGATGATCAAGTACCACGGTCATGGAACCCTTGTCAGCCAGAAGAATGACGATGGATCGGTCAGCCTTCAGATCACGGATAGCCTGGGCTTCAGCTGTGGTGATGTTGGGAGTAGGATTAAGGTTTTTCAAGAAAGACTGGGAGGCAAGGCTGGAAGTGAGAAATTCCTGGAAGGTTTGGAGAGGGTGATTTTGAGGAAGAGGAGGTGGGTCCCACTGTGGTGGAGGACAGAACAATTCCAGGCAGGGTTCAATTTGGATAGTGTCTTGGGGAGTTGGATCATTAGGAGTAGGATTAGGATTATTTTTCTTCATGGCAAAGTGATATTTCCAGCAGAGACTACGAGTGTAGGACAGTAAATCTTTGACGAGGGCTGTTTGGTTGAATCTGGGAGTAGGGCTGAAGGTGAGGCCTTTGGATAGGAGATTGAGTAGATGGGAGAGACTGGGTCTGTGTGCAATGAGAGGAGGTTGAGGTTTGTTGGAAAGGTTGTGGAGGGTGAGTGAGTTGCCTTTCTGGAGGTGGGAAACCAGGAGATAGGATAGTTTTTTGAGGTGGAGGGTGGCATGCTGTTCTGATTTGCAGTTGGCCTGTAGGAGGATGCTCTGAACAGCTGGTGTGGATGTGGGAGAGGAAAGATTGAGGACTTTTATTAGGGATAGGAGTTGACAGGTGTGTTCATTGACTGAGTCGATGTGTAGGTGAAGGACTAGGCAGGTGAGGGCTATGGATTGTTCGGTTTGGAACTAGTATAGGGACTGATGAAAAGAAGGGTTACAGCCAGAGATGGGAACTTTAAGTGTGAGGCCTTTGGGGGTGATGCCAAATGTCAGGCAAGCCTGAGTAAATAAAATATGGGAGCGTAATCTGGTTAGAGCAAAGGCATGTTTGCGGAGGAAATGTAAATAAACCTTATATATATATTTTCCCCGCATGGAATGTTTCTTTCCCACATGGAATGTTTCTTTTTTATTATATATATATATAAACAAAGATGATGTGACTTACCAAACGAAAGCACTGGCACGTCGATAGACACACAAACAAACACAAACATACACACAAAATTCTAGCTTTCGCAACCAACGGTTGCCTCATCAGGAAAGAGGGAAGGAGAGGGAAAGACGAAAGGATTTGGGTTTTAAGGGAGAGGGTAAGGAGTCATTCCGATCCCGAGAGCAGACAGACTTACCTTAAGAGGAAAAAAGGACGGGTATACACTCGCACACACATACATATCCATCCACATATATACAGACACAAGCAGACATATACAGAGGCAAAGAGTTTGGGCAGAGATCGCTCCCGGAATTGGAATGACTCCTTACTCTCTCCCTTAAAACCCAAATCCTTTCATATTTCCCTTCCCTTCCCTCTTTCCTGATGAGGCAACCGTTGGTTGTGAAAGCTAGAATTTTGTGTGTATATTTGTGTGTCTAACGACGTGCCAGCACTTTCGTTTGGTAAGTCACATCATCTTTGTTTTTAGATAACATTCCACGTAAGGTAAGTCTTTCCACTCCCAGGATTGGAATGACTCCTTACCTTCTCCCTTAAAACCCACATCCTTTCGTCTTTCCCTCTCCTTTCCTCTTTCCTGATGAAGCAACCTTGGGTTGCAAAAGCTTGAAATTACCAAACGAAAGCATTGGTATGTTGAGACACACACAAACAAACACAAACACACACACAAAATTCAAGCTTTCGCAACCCATGGTTGCTTCATCAGGAAAGAGGGAAGGAGAGGGAAAGACGAAAGGATGTGGGTTTTAAGGGAAAGGGTAAGGAGTCATTCCAATCCTGGGAGCAGATTGCACCAACAACCTGAAAAAAGCTATCGCATCCCGCAACTACCCTCCCAACCTGGTACAGAAGCAAATAACCAGAGCCACTTCCTCATCCCCTCAAACCCAGAACCTCCCACAGAAAACCCCAAAAGTGCCCCACTTGTGACAGGATACTTTCTGGGACTGGGTCAGACTCTGAATGTGGCTCTCCAGCAGGGTTACGACTTCCTCAAATCCTGCCCTGAAATGAGATCCATCCTTCATGAAATCCTCCCACTCCACGAAGAGCATCTTTCCACCGTCCACCTAACCTTCGTAACCTCTTGGTTCATCCCTATGAAATCCCCATACCACCTTCCCTACCCTCCAGCTCCTACCCTTGTAACTGCCCCCAGTGTAAAACCTGTCCCATGCACCCTCCCACCACCACCTACTCCAGTCCTGTAACCTGGAAGGTGTACACGATCAAAGGCAGAGCCACTTGTGAAAGCACCCACGTGATTTACCAACTGACCTGCCTACACTGTGAAGCTTTGTATGTGGGAATGACCAGCAACAAACTGTCCATCCGCATGAACGGACACAGGCAGACAGTGTTTGTTGGTAATTAGGATCACCCTGTTGCTAAACATGCCTTGGTGCACGGCCAGCACATCTTGGCACAGTGTTACACCGTCCGGGTCATCTGGATACTTCCCACTAACACCAACCAATCGGAACTCTGGAGATGGGAACTTGCCCTTCAATATATCCTCTCTTCCTGTTACCCACCAGGCCTCAACCTCCGCTAATTTCAAGTTGCTGCTGCTCATACCTCACCTGTCATTCAACAACATCTTTGCCTCTGTACTTCAGCCTCAACTAACATCTCTGCCCAAACTCTTTGCCTTTACATATGTCTGCTTGTGTCTGTATATGTGCAGATGGATATGTATGTGTGTGCAAGTGTATACCTGTCCTTTTTTCCCCATAAGGTGTCTTTCCGCTCCCGGGATTGGAATGGCTCCATACCCTCTCCCTTAAAACCCACATCCTTTCGTCTTTCCCTCTCCTTCCCTCTTTCCTGATGAAGTAACCGTGGGTTGCAAAAGCTTGCATTTTGTGTGTGTGTTTGTGTTTGTTTGTGTGTGTCTCAACATACCAACACTTTCGTTTGGTAAGTACATCATTTATAGTTTTTTCATATAACTGTGTCTTCACATTTATGTTAAAAAAGTATGTAAGTAATCAGATTCCCTTTTGACATGTCTGTCATGTAATACTTATAATGTGTTATGATTACCTTTGCAAGTACAATACACCACCAATAAATATGTTCATTCAAGTCCAATGGTGTATAAAATACCTCTTTTACATAGCCATGTCCAATATCTCACTTTCTGTACTGTCTAGCAATCATGTGTAACTTATAGTTGTGTGCAGATCTTGAATTTGAACTGACTATATATGCTTTGCTATATCAGTAAGTTCATGAACATATGCATCTTTGCTAAGTAATGACATGAATTATTTCTCCAAGAACAACAACAAAGGAAACTTCATTCCAGCTAATTACTAACCTGTGTAAGACAAAGTCTGTCATGAGCATTTTCTTACACAAATGAACACCTGTCACTAAAGATATACAAATTCAGGTAGTAAGAAAAAGAATGGAGGGGAGCAGTTTAGAATCTGATGGAGGATAGCAGTAAACAACTTTCCAAATTAGTATTGATATGTGTGAGCAATTGATTACAAAACTTACTGTTTGAAAATAGTAGGCTTCATGTCCATAACATCCATATTCTAAAATTATTATTATTATTATTATTATTATTGGTGTATAATATGGCCAAAGGTTAGTCCATAGATACATGATGACAGCCAATGATCCTTTCCATGCATAAGCACAGCAAGCTCAAACTCTTACAGGAGTCAGTGAGATGTCACAATTAATGAGGCTAATCAGCAGGGGCCCTACATCAGTAGTGTGTGGTATAAATTGAGAATTTGGATCTGACAAGAAGTGTGCCCAAGTAGTCCATGTCATTGTGGTGGCCACTGTGTTCGGATGGCATAGTGGGCAGCACAACTGTGTAGTAAGCAGGAGACCTGGATTTGAGTCCTAATCCAGCACAAATTTTCAGCTTGCTGCACTTACATAAATCAATTCTCACTAGCAGCTAATGTACTTAATTCCTTTGTGTCTTAGTATGTAGATTTTTAAATTTATTTATGTATTTTTAAGTAGATATATTATGTATTTTTTCTTAAACACTATAATACTTAGTTACGCAAACTCATAATTATACAAACTCATAATTCTTATTCATACAACTCATAATTCTTATTTCTACATAAAGTTCTGTCAGTCTCTACAAAATACAATTTAAAATGTTTTAATTAAACCTTATGTACATGTAATGCATTTTTACATAATTCAGTGTTATACATTACAAATTCAGTGAAATAAATTGATTTCTGCATAACTGTAATAAGCATCGCTTTTTGAAAAGAAGCCCTATAATATTTTCCTTAACTTTGTTGGCATTTGCAAGTATAGTGAGAGGGAAGTGCCACAGAGGAAAGGAACAAAGAGAATGGTTAATCAGAGTGGACAGCATGGAAACAAAGACAATCCTGGCACTTGTTATCAACATAGGAATTTCTTCTATAGTAACAATTGAGAAGTTAAAAGTTTCCAATTGACATTTATTGTTGAACAGTGGTTCTGCCACTCAGTTGCTTTTGATCAGCCTGGAGAACAGAAAAAGGAAACATTATGCACTAGATCAGAAAGTAAAATTCATACAAGAGGTGACTGCTAATATAAACAAAACAAAATCTGAAATTCCTCCAGACTTAGGATAGTGTATACTACACTGTGTACAGTCATCAGCAAAATAAACAGTGTTTTGTTCAAATGTGTGTGAAATCTTATGGGACTTAACTGCTAAGGTCATCAGTCCCTAAGCTTACACACTACTTAACCTAAATGATCCTAAGGACAAACACACACACCCATGCCCGAGGGAAGACTCAAACCTCCGCCGGGACCAGCCGCACAGTCCGTGACTGCAGCACTTTAGACCACTCGGCTAATCCCAAACAGTGTTTTGGATGAGTTTTTAAAGTTGATGCAAAATCAACAAAACGCAGCCATAAGCAAGAAGGGAGATACGTAGATTTGTAAAAGGCACTTTTTACATGGTTCCAGCGAAAACAGGGGCACAGCTCTACCGATTAGTGCTGATGTGCTGAAAGCAAAGGTGATAGGTTTAGCTGGAAGTATGAACATTACTGCTGATTTCAAGGCTTTGTCAGGATGGTTACAAAGTTTTAAAGATTGTCATGGAATCACAGGGAGAACAATCTCAAGTGAATAAAAAGCTGTGAATGATGTCACAGTGCAACACTGGACTGACAAGTTTCTGTCAGGTATCTTAAGGGATTATCAACCTCAGAACGTTTATAATCGTGCTGAGATCAGTCTAGTCTACAGTCTGCTACCTAGTAAAATATTGCCATGGAGGGAAGAAAAGTAAAATTTGTGTGACATTCTTCTCGACATGAAGGCAGATGTATCTGACAAAGTCTCCCTACTTGTGGTAGGAAAATCTATGAGTCAGCATTGTTTCCATGGTATAAAAAAGAAACCTATGAAATACAAATCTAATAAAAATTGTTAGATATGATTTTAATGGAACAGTGGTTTAAAAAAATAGATGTTGGTATGAAAAAGAAAAACAAAAGAAGCTACATTTTCTTATGGATTGATGTGCAGCATGTCCACTGCAAATAGTTTTGGAAAACATTTGAGCAAAATTTTTTCCTCTAGACTGTACCAGTGTTCTACAGCTGCTTGATTTGGGCATTATTGCAAATTTCAAAGTGTATTATAAAACAAGAATGGGTTCAGCATTTGACAGCACTTACTGATGCAGGAAAAGAAAATCTCTCCATCAATTTACTACAAGCCATGGAATTTATTTTGCTGGTTGGCAGCTGGTGTCATCCTTGGCAGTCAACAACTGTTTGAGTAAAGCAGGTGCTTTACTGGAAAAGACTGCCACTGATGATGACGGTGGTTGTGATCAGGTCATGACTGGTAATGGGATAGCTCTACTGGAGGGTGAAGATTTCGATAGTTTTCTACATTATGATAATAATCTCACTGTGTGTTTGTGGAAAAACAGAATGAGAAGACTATTGCTGATGTGTGTCAACAACATGGTGATGATCAAGGTGGACCTCCTTCAAGTGGCAGTGACTGAGATGGAGATGATGACTTGAATCCTGAAACACCTAAACTGGGTGAAGTTTTACATGCAATCAGTGCATATAGATATTACATCAGCGTGAAAAGTTGTAGTGAAAAAGCTCTGAATTGGTTAATAAGTTTGCAAAATTAGGTGTATACACTTAATGCACAAAAAACCAGTTCTCTGATTTCTTTAAAGCATATCAAGTTTGAAATAATGCATTTTCTCTTTAATACTGTTTCTTTGTTGTTAGTAAAGTGCAAAGTGCCAAATTACAATACAGTATCTAATTTTTCTGAAACAGGACTGAATAATATTTTTTCTTTTAATACTGTACTCTATCTTCATCATTTGTAAAGTTTACACATCTAGGCCCATTGTATGCTTTTTTCCCATGAAAAATATGATGTGTATTACTGGTCTGTATCTAACTTTTAAGTAATTCTGGGTTACAAGTAATCTTTTCTCTTCCCCTTGATATACGTATAAATCAGGTTTGACTGTATACTAGCTCATGTGCAACATTTGGTTTGTTCTTGTACCTAACTAACAGACTAAAAGAAAATATCAATAAATAAATAAATGCACATGCCCCTCACTTTGAAGCAATTCTGGCATGAAACAATGTACTGCTGGTGACCTTCAAATATCTGAAGTTGGATTGTGAATGACAAATAATGGCCACATCCAATGATGAGTAGCACAAACAGTCCAGAATGAATGTCTTAATTAATGGGTTAATTGCCTGTGGGTGGAATGCAGACAGTGATAGCACTCACAATTGAGAATTTAAGCAAAGTATGCATAACAAGACTGTCAGCATATGCCTGATATGTGAGACACATTTAAAACCAAATGTCAACATGACAATGCAGTGATACATGTTGTTTAGGCAAACAACATTTCTCACTTCTTAGTTATGACAAGAAAAGATGATTGTGACAAAATAGTACAGTAGTACTAGGTAGTTAATAAGCCATGAAATACATACTGTGCACAATCATTTTGTTTCACGTTTGTGCAGAGTTGAACAGAGAGGTGAGTGGTTTGAGTAATTGCCAAGGTGTGACAGTGAGTAAATGTCTTCACCTGCTGTGGGTGAGTCCTTTTATGTTCTGACATCACAGCTTGGTGTGACAAAGCAAGGTGAGTTAATTTTAATTCCCCTGTTGTTTTGTCATCTTCCTCCTTAAAATTCATTTTTTCATTTTGAGTTAATTAACATTAATATACGTGAGTATAAGCTGTTTTTCATAAAAGAGGAAGATTGGCCCTCAGTTTTAAAGTAAAGAAAACCAGAATTAAGTTTGTGCTTAGTTTTATGTATGTAATTGATTCTCTAATTTATTTTGACTATTACTAGTTAGTATCTTTTATTATAGGGCAAAATCAGTAATCATTTTGTAACTTAAATTCTATTGTTGACATATAAACAAATATAAATTCTTCACTGATTATAAACATCTGGAAAATGAAATGTTAGTAATATTAAAGTTTCTATTTGGCTCTATTCAAAAACATGTTAGCAAAACCAGCCCTTCATTAATTCCAAAAGAGTCAGTCCATGGTAGAGTTTCAGACGTGAAACCTGTGCTGGTTATTACAACAACAATATTTCAAATTAACTGTGGAATAAGTGTTAAACAATTAGGCTGTGTGTAAAAACAGTAACAGTGTCTCCTCCATACGCACCTGATTACTCTTCAAGAACTGTGAACTTTGTGGCTAGGTTTCACTGCTCATAGATGTTCAACAAGAAACTATTCTGGCAGTATGTGGAGTTTCGCCTGCAAACTATTAGTGAGACTTATGGAAAGTTTAATCAATAGTGCACTGGCCACACACATATAACTGTGTATTATTAGGGGATTGCACAAAGTGAAAATTAAAGTAATGTAGAGTAGAAGGTTAACAAAAGAAAAGGGTATATTTGTGTTATATGCCAGTACTAGTACACACACAGAGCATGAGCGCAGAGATAACCAATGTGATTTAGTTTGAGTGGAAGTCAAAGAGCAGTTACAAGAGTTAGATGACAATATTAACAGTGTAGGTCAGTTTGCTGATAACGAATTCAAACTGGTTGTGGGTCAAATCTCAGAGACAAAAGAACTTGTAACAGCATTTAAAAAATGCAAAGACTTTGGAGAATTAATTAGAATAACTGAGGCTTTATCTAATTTGGAGGAATGGTTGCAGGAATTTGTAAATCATACAGTACAAGAGAAAGTAGAAGAACTAACTAACAGTAGCCATCATTCTAAGGAAGATGTTGAAGAACAACAAAAGGAATTAGGTCAATTGTGTGGGACTTATTGTTCTACAAAACATACTACATGGGCACAACTAGTTCCAGAATTTCAGATAATCCTAAATGCACTACAGCACATGTCCATGGGACTGGCTCTCGTAGGGATTCTGAATATGAAATTTATAGGAGAATGTTTTCCTGTTTGCCAGAGACTGACATAGAAAAAAATGAGAGTGGGTGCAGGAGAATATGCATAAACAGGCACAGAAAAGAATCAAGACTTTTAATGATAATATTACTACATCTAGCTTTCAAATAGATGATCTGGTATTAGTGTGTTTTTTTTTCATAGCTCAAACTTAAAGTAGGAGACAAATAAATTTTTTCCATCTTACGGGGGACCATTAAATGTGCCAGACATACCACATCCAAAAGCAGTATACTTGTTAGACCCTTACACAGGACAAAATAAAGGACTGCCCGCGAAAGGCAAAGGTCCCGAGTTCGAGTCTCGGTCGGGCACACAGTTTTAATCTGCCAAGAAGTTTCATATCAGCGCACACTCCGCTGCAGAGTGAAAATCTCATTCTGGAAATATCCTGTTATCATTTAATAAAGTAATACATTCTATCATCACTTCCTCCACAAAAGTAATTATAAGAGAGCAAAAGGGGACTGAGCTCTAAATCCACATCTACATCTACATCAATACTCTGCCAACCACAGTGAGGTGCATGGCATAGGGTACGTTCCATTGTACCAGTTATTAGAGCATTCCATTCACATATGGACTTTGGGAAGAGTGGTTGCATCATTGTCTCTGTGTGTGCAATAATTATGCTACTATTATCCTCACAATATCTACATGAGTGATATGTGGGGGATTTAATGTAGTCAGTTCTTGAAACTCTGTTAACAGACTTTCTTGGGATAGTTTATGTCTTCAAGTGTCTTTCAGTTCAGTTCCTTCAGTATCTCTGTGACACTCTCCCATGGCTCAAATAAGCCCATAGCCATTCTTGCTGCCCTTCTCTCTATATGTTCAATATCCCTTGTTAGTCCTATTTGGAATGGTCCCCTCACACTTCAGCAATATTCTAGAATATATATTCTAGCTTGATGTAAAATGGTCATGTAGGCACCTACAGCTACAAAAGCTGGAAGTGCGCCTATTGAACCTCTAAGTGTGCCTATTGAACCTCTAAGTTAAGATAATATATGATCAGTTAGTCCATAAGCTTAACCATAATATAGATTAAATTTATCATCAATATATGCCAGTTAATATTTACATGTAATTTATTTAATTGCATATACATTTGGTACGTGAAAAACTAAGTGTAAGATAAGGAAATCTGTCTATGGGGTATTGTTTTCTTTTCTTCTCCAGTCCTAATACACCTGTCTTTTTGTTTCCTTTTCTTATTTCTTGCTCAGGAGTATGAAATCTATCCTCTCTCTGTCCATACTGCAAAGTTCCTATTGCAGGATCCCTTCTCTTTACAGTCCACATGGTTGAAGCTACCACCTACAACAGCACGACTGCACTGGAGATTTGTGACAAAGCAAGCTGGGATCTCTTTAGTTCCTCTCTTGTCTTACCATCTGCCTCCTTAAATTCATTTTATTTTTATTTTTTGCCTAATCACTATTAACATACATGAGTATAATCTGCATTTTCGTGAAAGGCAAAGGTTGGCCCTCAGTCTTAGAAATACAGCACCAGATCTAATTTTGTGATTAGTTTTGTGCATGTAATCAATTTTCTGATTTATTTTGACTATTCCTTGTTAGTATCTTTTGTTATAGGGTGAAATCAGAAATTTGTTCATGACTTAGATTCTATTGTTGACTTAAAAACAAATATAAATTGTGTACTAATTATAAACGTGTAAGAAGAACTATTATGATTCTTAAAGTATTTATTTGGCTCTATTCGAAAACATATTAGTGAAGCCAACCCTTAATTAATTCCAAAGTAATTACCTGGTTTGTCAAAACTATTGTTCACATAACTGTAGTAACACTGTTCATGTTTTACGTCACACTTCACTTAGCATAGACCGGGACTGTGTCCTAGGCATGCCCGATGTGAACTGAATGGGCACGGACTGTGCTGCCTGAGTTGTTGTTGTTGTTGTTGTTCCGCCGGCAGAGGTCGCGGCCGAATTCTTGTGTGCCCTCTGGTGGACGGGACTCTACTTGTGGCAACTACCGTCCATGACGCACCGTGCCGATGTGCGCCTCCCGCGATCTTTCTGATGGCTACTGTACTCCTCCCCCTTTGGGGGGTGAAGCCACTGTGATCCACTGTGTCGGAAGATGGAGTGTTGGGCAGGAGCGATGACCTCCACATCAATCGGAAGGCTGGAGTCGAGGGGATCTGCCAACCCTCGAGCCAGAAGCTTCGAATAAGGCTGGAAGTGACCCACACAAAGAGGCTCCCATTGTCCCATCACTGGAGCCCGGGACAAAACGGGAGACAAGCCGTCAAACTCTGGATCCTGGTCCACCTCGGGAGGGGCAAGACTCAGTGGCGGGGATGATGGGGAAGGGACGACCACAGGTGAACCAGCCTCCTGAGAAACCGGGCCGGCGAGGGGGCCCGGCTCTCACTGGGGCATCTCTAATGATGGCGATGCCGGTGCTGGAGCTACTGGAGGCTGCCAAGGCTGAGAACCATTGCAGTGCAGTGGAGTCACAGCGGGGAGAGGTAGTAACGTCCCCTGAGAAACCAACATGGGTGCCGGCAATGGGGAAGCCGGTGCCCGAGGGGTCGGAGGGTGGGTGCCCAAACGTGGATGTAGCTGATTTTGGTGACGACATACCTCCCATCCCCTGCCTGCAAGGTATAGAGCTGGCGGCCATTTTGGCGCAGGACCACCGCCGGTATCCAATGTGGATTGCGAACAAACCCACGTGCCCAGACTGACATACCCGGTCGAAAGCCAAGTACTCCATTTTGCGAAGACTGGCGAGGACCAGGCCGGAGGAGTTGCAGCAGAGTCCTAGGTTGGCGCCCGTGGAGGAGCTCTGCGGGGCTGCATTCTCCCATTGGTGTGGTCCGGTATGCCGTCAGGAAAAACATCAATGCCTCCGCTGCAGGAAATTCGTGCACATACTTTTTCATCTGCATTTTAAATGTGCGCACCATGCGCTCGGCTTCCCCATTTGATTTTGGAGGAAAGGGGGGAGAGCAAACGTGCCGAATACCGAAGTGCCTACAAAATCTTGGAAGGTCTGCGAAATAAACTGAGGTCCATTGTCCGAGACCAGGGTGACTGGCAGACCTTCCACAGAAAAGATTTTTGCTAGTGCCTGGATTGCAACTTCTGAAGTGGTTGAGGAGCAGCAAACCACATATGGGAATCGGGAATAAGCATCAATGACAATGAGCCAAAAGCCATTGAGAAACGGGCCCACAAAATCGGTGTGAACACGTTGCAGGCGGCCATGAAGAGAACGCTGCCCTAGGAGATGCTCGTTGGCTCACACACTGGGAACAGGCGGCCACCAAGTGCTCAATTTCTCTGTCAATACCGGGCCAGTACACATGTCTGTGAGCCAAGGTTTTAGTATGGGAAAAACACCAGTGCCCCTCATGTTATAACATGAGGACCTCCCTTCGTAAACTTGCAGGAACAACCACGCGAGGAGCTGTATCATCGGTAGCCAAAAGGAGAACTCTTCCAAGACCGAGCAGCAGTCTCGTAGAACAAAATAATTACGAAGAGGGTCCGAGGCCCGGCCTGGAGGTCGGGATGACCACCCCTGCTGAATGAGGCAAACTACTTGCCGGAGAACCGGGTCAGCTGCCGTTTCCCTGGTGACTCTAGAACTAGTGATCGGGAAGCCATCAACCACTTGGCGGGAGGCCACATCCAAATGAAAACACATAATCTCCTCTCGATCGAACTCCAGACCCGGGCCCACCAGAAGACGAGAAAGAGCATTGGCGTTGGCATGCTGTCCGGTAGGGCAAAAATGAATGTCATAATGGTACTTAGAGAGGAACAAGGCCCAGCACTGTAGTCTGTGGGCTGCCCTATCCGGAATCTGAGAGGCGGGGCCAAATAACGATATTAACAGCTTATGGTCAGTGATTAACTGAAACTTCGTGCCATACAAGAAAGGGTGAAACTTGGTAACAGCGTAGACAATGGCCAAAGCCTCTTTTTCCACCTGGGAGTAATGGACCTGTGCAGGACTAAGAGTTTTAGATGCAAACGCCAGTGGTTGCTCGGAACCATCCGCAATTGCGATGGGCCAGGACTGCCCCCACCCCATACTGCGAAGCATCTGTAGCCAGGACCAATGGCTTATGGGGGTCAAAAGTAGCCAAACAAGGTGCTGACGTGAGGAGGCCCTTCAAAGAGGTTAACGCTCGCTCGCATGCAGGCGACCAATCAAAAGGAACACCCTTGCGCAGAAGGCAGTATGGCGGCTATGGTGGAAGCCCTGAGAATGAACTGGTGGTACTAGGCAATCTTGCCTAAAAAAGCTTATAACTCCTTCAGCGAAGTGGGCCGAGGAAGGTCGACGATACCTTGGACCAAACTTCCTAGAAGCTGGACACCATGCTGAGAGATGGTGTAGCCCACATACTCAATGGACGGTTGGAAGAAGTTTGACTTACGCAGGTTGCAATGCATGCCCACGGACCTGAATTTGAGAAAAAGGGTGCGAAGGTTGTGCAAGTGTTCCTTCGTGCTGCGGCCCGTGACAATTATGTTGTCCAGGTAATTAATACAATGAGGGATTGTCAACGTGACGTGCTCAAGATAATGCTGGAATATTGCCGGGGCACTGGATATTCCAAAGGCCAACCGCTGGTATTGGTAAAGGCCAAACGGGGAGTTGACGACCGCCAGCCGTTTGGAGTCCTCATCAAGTGGTATCTGATAATAAGCCTCCGAAAGATCGATTTTCGAAAAATATTGGCCTCCCGCCACGGTGGAGAACAATTCATCAGCACGAGGCAAAGGATAGGTGTCCACCACCAATTGGGAATTAATGGTGGCCTTGAAATCGCCACAAAGACGTAATTTTCCCGAGGGTTTCCTGACAATAACGAGGGGCAAAGCCTACTCACTAGAAGAAATGGGAAGAATGACCCCTAGGGCTGTAAGCCGGTCTAGCTCCTCTTTTACCTGAGGGCAGAGAGCCAAGGGGATCTGCCTCGCGTGAAGAAAATGCGGGTGAGCCAACGTCTTCCACGTTAAGTGAGCTTCAAAGTCTGAAACACGCCCCAGGCCCTCCTCAAAGATATCCGGAAAGTCAGCGATTAAAGATTCCAATGATTGATAGGGAATGTCTTCGGAGACCAACTGTATGGTGTCAGCGATAGAAAAACTGAAAGCTTGAAAGGCATCCAAGCCAAAAAGGTTAGCGGAGCTCGCATCACTCACAACAATAAAAGTAATAGGCTGAGTGACTGATTTGTAAGTCACGTCGGTAGTGAATTGACCCAGTAGGGGAACTAACTGTTTACCATAACCGTGTAGACGCCGGTAAACTGGCGCCAACAGGGGCGACCCAAGGGCGGAGTAAGTTTGTCCATTCAACAAAGACACTGCCGTGCCCGTATCTACTTGCAGTTGTAGTCGGCACGACCGAACCGACACCTCGATAAAGAGTTTGTGCGCCGATGCGTCGGGAGCCTGGCCCGATGAAACTTCCTGAATGTCAACGTCCATGTCCTCAGTACCTGCTTCCTTCAATTCTTTCAAGGCTGAGTGGCAAACTTTAGCAATGTGTCCTTTTTTATTACATTTGCGACAAACGGCCCAATGCTGGGGGCACTCTGGCCGGTCATGATGTATATAGCATGACACACAGGATGGTAACAGGGGCTGGTGGCTGGAACTCTGTTTACATGCCGTGCGAGAGCAGCCGTAATGGCCGGATTGTACCGCTCGCATGTCGTCCACCCCGGACGCAGAGGACGCGGCTGCGTCGCCCTGAACCGCCGCGATGTCGCACCACGCTTCCAGTTGTTGACCTATGGCGTGAGAGATTTCATACGATTCAGCAATGGACAGGACTTCCTCAAGGGAAGGGTCTTCTAACTGCAGGGCCCGTTGCCGGACCTCCCTATCAGGGGCCGAACGAACAATGACATCGCGCACAATAATGTGGGCATACGACTCCCGCAACTGCTCCATGACAAAATGACACTTGCGACTAAGACAGTGCAGGTTAGTGGCCCACGCTCGGTAAGACTGATGGGGCTGTTTCTTGCATTGATAGAACTCGACCCTAGCCACCACAACATGCGTGCGGCGGCAATAATATGAAGACAGCAATGAACACAATGCGTCAAAAGACAAGGACGAGGGTTCCTGCAATGGCGCCAGCTGCCGCAAAACTTGATACAGTGAGGGAGATATCCAAGACAAGAAAAGAGCATGACACACCTCCGCATTGGCAACATGAAACGCCTCGAAATGCTGCCGAAGGCGATGTTCATATGTGTCCCAATCCTCTGCTGTCTGGTCATACGGGGGAAAGGGAGGAGGGAACGGCGCTGGAGCAGACTGCGTGGAGAGCAATGCCAGAAGCACTTGTTTCATGGTTGCCATGAGCTCCGTCTGCTGCTCAACCAAAACCCGCACTAAATCCTCCATGCCGTGGATAAGCTGCGAAACCGGAACAACGACGCAACACGTGAAAGAACGACCCTACTCGTTGCCAATTGTATAGTAACACTGTTCACGTTTTACGTCGCACTTCACTTAGCGTAGACCGGGACTGTGTCCTAGGCATGCCCGATGTGATCTGAATGGGCACGGCCCGTGCTGCCTGAGTTGTTGTTGTTGTTGTTGTTCCACTGGCAGAGGTCGCGGCCGAATTCTCGCGTGCCCTCTGATGGACAGGACTCTACTTGTGGCAACTACCGTCCGTGACGCGCCGTGCCGATGTGCGCCTCCCACGATCTTTCTGATGGCTACTGCAATAACTATATCTGTTAATTTCATTATTTATACAAATAATTCGGCCTAACCTTTGTGACAGAAGGAACTATTAAAAAAGGAAGAATTTTCGATATATTCAGTTAATTGAATGAGTTATGTTTTAATTGTAACTTCTGTAAATTAAACATCGAACAATGTATAGTTTCAGTACCTATTATTGTGAGGATGTATAAAGGTCCGATTTTTGGTCCCAATACAGTCAGTCCACAGCAGACTTTCAGATACAACTCCAGTATCAGTTACAGTAACAACAATGTGTTAACTTAACAGTGGAATTAGTGTACTACAAATTGGCCATGTGTTAAAACAATGACAGTGTCTGTTCAATTTATTGGAGAAATCTACATCTACATCTACATGATTACTCTGCTATTCACAATAAAGTGCCTGGCAGAGGATTCAATGAACCACCTTCAAGCTGTCTCTCTACCATTCCAATCTTTAAAGGCATGCGGGAAAAATGAGCACTTAAATTTTTCTGTGCGAGCCCTGGTTTCTCTTATTTTATCATGGTGATTAATTCTCCCTATGTAGGTGGGTGCCAACAGAATATTTTCACAATTGGAGGAGAAAACTGGTGATTGAAATTTCATGAGAAGATCCCGTTGCAACAAAAAACACCTTTGTTTTAATGATTCACGTATCATGTCCATGACACTATCTCCCCTGTTTCATGATAATACAAAACAAGCTGCCCTTCTTTGTACTTTTTTGATGTCATCCGTCAGTCCCACCTGATGTGGAACTCACACCGCACAGCAACACTCCAGAATAGGGCAGACAAGTATGGTGTAAGCAGTCTCTTTAATAGACCTGTTGCACCTACTAAGTGTTCTGCCAGTGAATCACAGTCTTTGGTTTGCTCTACCCACAATATTAACTATGTGATCGATCCAATTTAGGTTATTTGTAATTGAATTCCCTAAGTATTTAGCTGAATTTACAGCCTTCAGATTTGTGTAACTTATTGCATAATTGAAATTTAGCAGATTTCTTTTAGTACTCATGTGAACAACTTCACATGTTTCTTTATTCAGGGTCAATTGCCACTTTTCGCGCCATACAGATATCTTATCTAAATCTTTTTCAAGTTGTTTTGATCATCTGGTGATTTTACAAGATGGTAAACGACAGCATCCTCTGAAAACAATCTAAGATGGCTGCTCACATTGTCTTCTATGTTGTTAACATAGATCAGGAACAATAGAGGGCCTATAACACTTCCTTGGGGAACACCAAATATTACTTCTGTTTTACTTGATGACTTTCCGTCTATTACTACAAACTGTGACCTTTCTGACATGAAACCATGAATCCAGTTGCACAACTGGGGCAATATTCTGTAGGCACAATTTGGTTAGAAGACGCTTGTGAGGAATGGTGTCGAAAGCCTTCGGGAAATCTAAAAATATGGAATCAATTTGACATCCTCTGTCGATAGCACTTATTACTGCATGAGTATAAAGAGCTAGTTGTGTTTCACAATAACAATATTTTCTGAATCCGTGCTGACTATGAGTCAATAAATCGTTTTCTTCAAGTTACTTCACAATGTTTGAATACAGTATATGTTCCAAAACCCTACTGAAAATCAACGTTAGTGATATAGGCCTATAATTCTGCAGATTACTCCTACTTCACTTTTTGGGTATTGGTGTGACTTGAGTAATTTTCCAGTCTTTAGGTACGGGTCTTTCTGTGAATGAGTGGTTGTATATAACTGCTAAATATGGAGCTATTTTATCAGTGTACTCTGAGAGGAACCTGACTGGTATACAATCTGGACCAGAGGCCTTGCCTTTATTAAGCGATTTAAGCTGCTTTGTTACACCGAGGATATCTACTTCTATGTTTCTCATCTTGACAGTTGTCATTGATTGGAATTCAGGAATATTTACTTTGTCTTCTTTGGTGAAGACGTTTTAGAAAACTGTGTTTAATAACTCTGATTTAGTGGTACTGCCATCAGTGACTTCACCGTTGTTATCGTGCAGTGAAGGTATTGATTGCATCTTGCCACTAGTGTGCTTTATGTATGACCAGAATCTCTTAGGGTTTTCTGCCAGATTTCAAGACAGAATTTCATTGTCGAAATTATTAAAAGCATCTCGCATTGAAGTACGTACTGTATTTCGAACTTCTGTAAAACTTTGTCAATCTTGGGGATTTTGCTTTCTTTTAAATTTGGCATGCTTTTTTCGTTGCTTCTGCAACAATGATCTGACCCGTTTTGTGTACCATGGGGGATCAGTACCATCACTTATTAATTTTTGTGGTATATATCTCTCAACTGCTGTCGATACTATCTCTGAGAAAACATTCCACAACTTTTCTACACTTACATGATCAGATCGGAAGGAGTGAAGACTATCTCTTAAAATGGCTTTAAGAGTATTTTTATCAGCTTTTTTTAAATAGATGTACTTTGCATTTCTTTTTGATGGTTGTAGGTGTTACGGTATTCAGACTAGCAGCAACTGCCTTGTGGTTGCTAATCTCTGAATTCATCACAATACTCACTATTTGTCCAGGATTATTTGTTGCTAAAAGGTCAAGTTTGCTTTCGCAACCATGTATGCTTCGAGTGGTCTCATGAACTGATTGTTCAAAATAATTTTCTGAGAAAGCATTCAGTACCATTTCAGATGACATTTCATGCCTGCCACCAGCTTTAAACATATAATTTTTCCAGCATATCGAGGGTAGATTGAAGTCACCACTGACTGTAATTGTATGGGTGGGGCACTTATTTGAAATGAGATTCAAGTTTTCTTTGAACTGTTCAGCCATTATATCTTATGAGTCAGGGGGTTGGTAAAACAATCCAATTAATAGTTTAGTGTGATTTTCAGGTGTAACCTCTACCCATACTATTTCGCATGAACTATCTACTTCAATTTCGCTACAAGGCAAACTACCTCTGACAGCAATAAATACTCCACCACCAACTGTACTTAATCTATCCTTTCTGAGCACTGTTAGATCATTTAAAGAATTTCAGCTGAACTTATTTCTGGCTTTAGCCAGCTCTCTGTACCTACAGCTATTTGACCTTCAGTACTTTCTATTAGGGCTTGGAGCTCTGGTTCTTTCCCAACACAGCTACGACAATTTACAACTACAATACCAATTGTTTCTACAACTACCTTACTGTGTTTTACCTGCCCATTTGTAGATGGCCACCCCTTCTTTGGTTCCCTGAGACCTTCTAACCTAGAAAACCACCCAGTCCCTTCCACACAGCCCCCGCTACCCATGTAGCCGCCTCCTCTGTTTAGTGGATTCCTGACCTATTAAGCGGAACCCGGAAACCCAGCACCCAATGGCGTAAGTCAAGGAATCTGCAGTCAACATGGTCACAGAACCATCTGAGCCTCTGATTCAGACCCTCTGCACCAAAGGGCCACAGTCGGTTCTATCGATGATGCTGCAGATGGTGAGCTCCACCTTAATCTCAGAAGCAAGACTGGCAGTCTTCACCATTTCCGCTAGCTGCCTGAAACCAGACAGAATCTGCTCCATTCCAAAGTGACACATATCATTGGTACTGACATGAGCCACCACCTGCAGTTGGCTGCACCCTGTACTCTTCATGGCATCTGGAAGCACCCTTTCAACATCCGGAATGACTACCCCCGGAATGCACACGGAGTGCACACTGGCTTCCTCGCCCTCTTTGGCAGCCATTTTTCTAAGGTGGCCCCTTATGCGCCTAATGTTGGAGCTCCCAACTACTAGCAAACCCACCCTATGTGAATGCCCAGACCTTGCAGGCCGAGAAACTTCCTCTGGAACAGGGTGGATGGCTGCATCCGGCTCGGAGACATCATCAGCTACAGATAATGCCCAAAAACTGTTCATCAAATGAACCGGGGAGGCCCTACGATCGGCCCCTCAGAAAGTTTTTCGCTGCCTGCCAGACTTTGGAATGATCTCCCACTTGACCACAGGTGAGGGGTCAAACTCAGTGCATGCAGTACCCAGGGCGGTCACAGCAGTGGACCGATCGGAGGACACGTGGGACATGCTCAATGTCCGTCGCATCCCTGTGTTTGATCCCCCACAGTGACGCCCCTTGGCAACAGCCTCAAGCTGTGTGACGGAAGCCAACACAGCCTGAAACTGTGAGCAAAAAGTCACCAACTCAGCTCGCATCTGTACACAACAATCACAGTTACTATCCATTACTGCAGTCGCTCCTGTTTGTAGCTCTCAAAAATATAAAACAAATGAACAGTGTACTTGCCTTATTAGTAGCAGGAACTCGCGGTGCACTGTTGCTGACAGTCTAACCGACACTGAGCTGTTCTAACAAAACAAACGAAAGACTGTACGATACAAGGGTCGATACAACGGTCGATAGCAACGGCGGTACTGTACACTACACTGTTACGAGAGATAGTGTGCTAAAGAATCAACAAGCTAATGGGATGGTATGCTAACCTATCTCCAACAAGAAGTATGTTATGCTGGATAAGAGTTAGAACGTTAACATATATTCACAATGAAGGATTTTACAGAATAGGAGATGAGATGCTAACATTCTCCTGGTATATTAAAAAGAAGTACATTGAATATACTTAGACAGCCAAGTTTTGTCTAAATCTAGTAAATGTGAGAGAGTAATGTAGTTAAAATGCAGAGATAGAAAGTAATTAGGTGAAATCGTCATAAAATGATTATGGAGAAACTTCTCACTTAAAGTGATTGGTTGATCGCTTTGCGGGGAGGGGACCAAAAAGCAAGGGAAGGAAATTGGGCACGCTATTTCAAAGGAACCATCCTAGCATTTGCCTAAAATGACTTAGGGGAATCACAGAAAACCTAAATCAGAATGGCTGGACATGGGTTTGAACCATCATCCTCCCAAATGCAGGTTCAGTGTGCTCTCATTTAAAGTGATTAAAGGTTGTAGAAAAGGGCTAGTAGCTGTGTTTACTTATGAAGTTAAGCTGGGGCATATCCAAAATAAGTATCAGAGAGGAAAAGGAAGGGCAGATCTGGAGGAGGAATGGCCTATGCCTTGGTTAGGTGAATCCATGGGAGAAATGATCTGTACCAACTTACATAGGTAGGAAAGGTGTAAGGATACATGAACCCATGGAAGGGATAGTCTATACCTTGGCCATTGAGGGAATATTGAGGGAATGATCTGTACCATATTTTTGTGTGTGAAGGAGAAAGGAGGAAATGCAATTGAAAGGGAAGTATTTTCATGTAAGTCCTCATCAAACTGTCACTATAATCATTAAAGTTGGTCTGTTAACTTGCCAATACCCTGCAGATGTTATACCTCACTACCTATGACTGATCTCCCCTTTAAAAAATAAAATAAAAATTTAAATAAAATAAAATAAAATCACATATAAACCCAACCATACTATTCTTCTTTATTCAGCTTCACAAAATGAGTAAAACCAATAACATTTTACACGTAATTCTTAAATAGTCATTTTATTACATTCATAGCTTATCAGAAGCATGTTGTCAATGCTATTTCACTTTTCTGTGCATTTTATAGTACTATATATTCCTACAACTCTTAATACTATCACATGAGAATAAAACAAAAATTACTCTTATTCTTAGTTTTTCATGTACCAAATCTATATGCAATTAAATAAATGGCATGTAAATATTAACTGTCACATATTCACAATAAGTTTAATCTATAGAACAATTAAGTTTATGGTTTAATTGATTGTCTATTATCTTAACTTACGGGCATAGAGATTTGACGCAGTGTCTGTCCTTAGAATGAGTGTAAGTACAATTAGTAAGTAAGTATTATGTTGTATAATGACTGATGATCATTATATGGAAGTTTTCTCCAAATTAGTTATAAAATTGAATAGACTTACCTACTAGCTGAGATGAAGTTTCCTCCAAATTAGTTATAAAATTGAATAGACTTACCTAATAGCTGAGATGAAGGATTGTTTTGAATAGAGTAACCTGATAGCCAAGACAAAGAATGGTTTGGAGCAGAGATGTTCCATACAAGTTGACAAGAGCATGTACTGAGATTTGACTCTAGAGATCATATAGTAGATATATACCTGACAGGCAACTCCTCAGGTAACAACATAAGGAAGTGTTTTAAAGTATGTTCAAAGTCACATAAGCATATACATATACATACTTATTACAAGTAAAATAAAACTGTAATTCTCAAGTACTAGATAAATGAAAAGAAACCTAAATAGTGTACTAGATAAAAGACAATTCCACAAAAGTTAATAGCATAAATATAGAAATCACAAGAATGAGTTTTAACATTTTTTATTTAAATCTTGTCAAGAAGATCCATATACATATTAAAAAGATACATCTACCTTTGTAGAAAGACTGGTCATTGTGTAATAATTTGCTGCATTAGATAGAGAATGTGAAGTATGTAAGACAAATACAATTAAAGTAACACTGCATACCAGACTCTCCCTGAAACTAGATAAAAGACTTACCATTTTTTTTTTTAAAAGGTTAAAACTCAAAGGACAATACTAAAATAGGGTCGAGAACTGAAAATGGATGGGAGATTACAGGGTTAGTGCCTTTTTATTAAGGTTATCCTTAACAAAAAATCTATTAGCATTAAGTAATTACATTTTTTATAGTTTCATCTTATGAGAATTCATTTGTAACTAGCACAGTAATGAGCTATCCTGATATCTTTCCTTTAATAGGGGGAATCTGCAGTGTTACATACCCTCTAGGCAAACAACATTTCCCAATGTTTATTTAAAACAAGGGAAGATGATTGTGACTAAATGGTAAAGTAGTATTACGTAGGGAATAAGCCATGGTGGTGGTGGTGGTGGTGGTGGTTAGTGTTTAACGTCCCGTCGACAACGAGGTCATTAGAGACGGAGCGCAAGCTCGGGTTAGGGAAGGATTGGGAAGGAAATCAGCCGTGCCCTTTCAAAGGAACCATCCCGGCATTTGCCTGAAACGATTTAGGGAAATCACGGAAAACCTAAATCAGGATGGCCAGAGACGGGATTGAACCGTCGTCCTCCCGAATGCGAGTCCAGTGTGCTAACCACTGCGCCACCTCGCTCAGTGGGAATAAGCCATGAAACACATACTGTACACAGTCATTTTGTTTCACATTTGTGCAGAGTTGGACTGAGAAGTGAGCAGTTCGAGTAATTGCCAAGGTGCGATGATGAGTAAATGTCTTCACCTGCTGTGGGTCAATCCTTTTATATTCCAGCATCACAGCTTGGCAGTGTCTGGACTGTGAAGGAGCAGCAGGCACCCTCTCCAAGAATGTAAACACCAACAAACAAAGGAAGCTCCAAAATGAAATGTGACTTACTTATGATCTACTTCGTGTTGAGCCTTAGAGGTGGATGTTATGTTTGAATTAAATTATATGTGCTCCATGTTATAAAATAATTGTGATCTGTACACCCATTAAAACAAATACAAGACAGTCAATGATGAAATTCTAAAGTCACTTCATAATTACTGTTTTTCCTTCCACCAATAATGGCTGCAAAGGAGAAGAGTTCAAATCTTTCCATGGCTGTGCATGGTTATATGGAGATACTGCTTTGCAGATCTCTGTGTAAATAAGATGATTAATGGTGACTGTGTTACATTAAAGGTAAATTAACACACAGTATGTCAGGTGACAGATCTAATATAACCATTCTGACTCAGTACCAGACACATATGAAAATGATCAAAAACAGCCACTGAGGCAATCATCAAAGGAAAACAAACAATCCAGAATGGACTCCTTAAGTAATGGGTTGATTGTCTATGGATGGAATAGCACACACAGTGGAGAGTTTAAGCAATTTATGCATGACAAGGCTGTCAGCATGCCTGATATGTGAGACACATTTAAAACAAAATGTCAGCATAAAAGCTGCTAATTACAATTGTTATTGCACTAACTGGATGACACAGATGTCAGAGTTCACAATGACCTATGTCATCATCAGGAAAATCTCCCATCAACAGAGAACTGGAGGCATAGTGTGTGTTACTGTATGCTACATCTAAGAGGAGAATTATTTTTGTCACTGCATCTAATGGCCTGTTACAGTCACCAAATCACTGTACCTTCATGAGCAGGTCTCCATATGTGACAATTACTGTAACTCCAGAATGAAAAATTTCAATGGCCATTACCCACTTCGCATTTCTGAAAAACTCAATGGCGCAGTACTGGGACCTTAGAAACCAGCCATCTTCCCAACAGGTAGAGGATATCCTGATGTGCCACAATGTACTATAAGGACACATCTTTGCAGCTATGAAGAAAGCACTCTCCTCTGATAATCTATCAGTGACTTCCACATCATCTGCAACCCATCCCACACAGAGCTGAAGCTTGCTCCTGTGTACATCACTGTTCATCTCATCGGCTAAGAGAGAAAATGGAGCAATCCATAAAATACTACCCCTTGTCCTTCACCAAGGAGTGGAAAGAGTATCTGGTGCAGTCTGTGATGGAGCAGGAACCACTTCATCACTCATCAAGAGATATAAAAATCTGCAACACAGCACAGCATAACAATCACTTTGTAGTGATTACATGCACAAGATTATGTGTTACATCACTGATGTTGGCAGCATTCAAACAGAAAACATGAGTGAGTCAAAGTCGACTGACTTCTGATGACCCAGAAACTAACCCTTTGACTGCTATTTGCAACACTGGTGGTCATGCCTCATGTCCTGCATTTTCGTGTGAGGTGTGTTTTTATTATAATGTATATACAAATAAAGATGTTTAAGATAGTGATATACTTCTACATTCTCTCAAAACAAGGCTTAATAGTTTTTTGTTGCTACATTGTGTTACATATAGCACACCTTAGTTTGTTTCCTAACACCATTTCAAGCACAGACTATGCAAGTCTTTTACTTTTACCACTGATCTGGTAAATGTGTTGACACGTTTGGTCTTGTAGGGTACTCTTGATGTTTAGCACCACCTGCTCTCTTGCCATTGGTGTAAAAAGTTGCAAAACTTTCTCTAATTACATTGAGATGAAACTTTTTGAAATGTCCAAAATATGGAAAAACAATTTTCTGTACCACTTCTGTGCACTTTCCACTGTTTTTATTACCACATTGCTTTGGTCAACTAGTCCTATTGATTTATTGTAATCTATTACCACACTCAGTTTCATTTTCAAATCATCACTCTTCTGATCTCTTTTTGAAGTCAGGTGCATTTCAGATTTGTGGTATATTGATAGCATCCAGACTTCCTTCTTGTCCTGCCACTTCAGTGATTAGCTTTCCTGATTCTGAAGATTGGAAAGTTATTTCTCCTGTCTTCAGTTTCTCCTCCGTTACTGGTATTTCCTTCAGTTCAAATGGTTCAAATGGCTCTGAGCACTAGGGGACTTAACTTCTTAGATCATCAGTCCCCTAGAACTTAGAATGATGTAAACCTAACTAACCTAAGGACATCACACACATCCATGCCTGAGGCAGGATTCGAACCTGCGACCGTAGCGGTCGTGCAGTTCCAGACTGTAGCACCTAGAACCACTCGGCCACTCTGGCCGGCTTTCCTTCAGTGTTCGCCTAACTGTACCACATGTGTTTATCACTCTATCATACAAGCAAAAAAATAGGTCTGAGCTGGTATACCAGTTGTCGACAAACAATGTAGGCCTTTCTCCAAGTAAGGTTGGAGTAATGTGTCTACTGTATTTCTAGACACTCCCAAACCATGATTATCAATATCTGTCTGTGCGCCACCATAAACAATAAAATCCTGTGTATAATTTGTCTCATAATTGCAAATTACAAAAATTTTAATTCCAAACCTACTTCTGTTTGCTGGAATGTATTACTTTACTTTCAGATGGCCTTTGAACAGCATCAGAGATTTGTCTATACAGAGTTTCTCATAAGGATAGAAAGTTCCCTTGAACATTTTCTGAAAATGTTCTACAATAGCCAAATTTGTGACAAGTAATCCCCATTTAGGGGCAAAGCGCTGTCGTGAAAATGCACTAAATTCAACAGCAAAAAATATTGGTCTCTGGAGATTACTTTGGAAAAAATTTGTGCTTCCAGAAAAGGTCCTATCGACCAATATTCACTCAGCTTTAACTTTTTCACTCTAGCCATCAGAAAGGAAGACGCTATAAAAACAAACATTTCTGACATATCTCTTTCACTCCACTTGTTTATTCTAGAATTTGTCTTTGGTTTGCAATTGTCTGACGATACATATAATACTTATTTGTTTCCTGGAAAATCACTTCAACGATGTATTTACAAAAAATCTGAAGAAACAGAGGCAGCTCTCATTTTCACTTATGTGAGCTTTCATTCCTGATGAGGATTCGCTGAACTGATGCTTCTTTGGATTTAAGTTTTCACATCTTCGTTTGTTCATTTTGTGATGGATCAAAAAATCCATGAAGAACTGCTTTTCACGAGAACTGTGACAACAGACACTAAAGATGAAAACTTAATGTTTTTAAAGATTATTTCATGGAAGAAGTCATCCTTTTTATCAGTGGCAACAGATGGAGCACCTGCCATGTTTGGAAGCTGTCATGGATTTACAAGATAGTGTTTGCAATACACTGTGTCATCCATCGATAACAATTAGTTGCTAAAAATCAGATTGATAAATTGCATCAGACTCTTCAATTTGTCATTAATTTGATAAATAAAATTCAAAGCAGTGTTGAATTCATGGTTACTTCCACAATTAAGTGAAGAAAATGATGAGCACTTTTATTGATTACTCCTTCACACTGAAGTACACTGGCTGCCAAAAGGCTTACATTTGAGACTGTCTTGGAGGTTTTGGATTCTATAGATTCAATTTTAAAAGAAAACTTAATTAAGTTGAAACCATACATTGTTTATTTAACAGATCTGTTCACTCAATTTAATTAGGTCAACTTGCAGTTACAAGGTGACAGTCTAAATCTGAGAAAAGCAACATTGATTGTTTCATCTTTCCTTGACAGAATTAACTAATGAAAAAATATATTTGAAGACGTGAATTTTCTGAGTGTCATAGTCTGTCACAGAGAAACTGCTAGGATGATGACATTTCAACCTAAGTTCAACATTTAAGTGTCCTTCACAAAGATTATTGAAACTAGATTTGAGGGTGTTTTGATTATGAAAATAATACAGCACATTTTCGTCCCATACAGCCACAATTTTCCATATGGCACAAAGAAGTATTTGATAAATTTAAAAGTACATTCTGACAACACTACAGATTCAATTTTCTTTTACAACAGGTCACGGATAATTATTGTGAAAGCTGACAGAAATGGTGGCTAACATACAGCATCAAAATAATATATGTGAGGATGGGAGAGATTTTTTTAATGCAGATGACAAGGTACAATCTAGAGTAGGTGCACAAAAAGAAATATTGCAAAATTCTTTACTGTGTCGATAAAAAGGCTGATATCATCTAAGTTGTATAAAAGCTTAAAATGAAATATTTGATTTAAACAGCAACTGAATATTGTAAAAGGAGGATCAGTGGCTTTATTAAAAAAAAGCTGCTTTTCTTCTCAGTATTACAAGCAGACAAATGACAAGAAGGATATAACAGAATGATAGAAAAATAAACATGTTCTGATTTCAAACAAAACATAGTGTATAGTGATAAAAGATGAGACACTGATAAATTGTGAAACATTAGTTTTGGGATTGTTATCTTAGTTGTTTCCAAGTATATATAAACAGGAGAGCATTGTATGAAAAAATACAGGATGGCCAAAATAAAACTGGCCTGGAACATGCTTACAAGCATGTATAGCTAACTGGCCATTGTGGGAAACAATAAATGGCTACTTACCGTAAAGATGACACATTAAGTTGCAGACAGGCACAATTAAAAGATACTTGCACATAAGATTTTGGGCACAGCCTGCATCAGAAAAAGAAAGAGAAACACACTCCATTCACTCATACAGGCAAGCACACCTTATGCACACATTACTGCCAACTTCGACGGGTCAGACCAGCTCTGCTGCTGGAGTTGGTGGTCATGTGTGCTTGCTTGTGTGAATGGATGGTGTGTGTTTCTCTTTCTTTTTCTGATGAAGGCTAAGGCCAAAAGTTTATGTGTAAGTGTCTTTTAATTGTTACTGTCTGCAGCTTAATGTGTCATCTTTATGGTAAGTAGCAATCTATTTCTTCCTACATTGTTGATATTCCAGCTTGGAGTTTCCATTGTTTGATTTAACCAGTCATTGCAACTTTCATGCAGAAAACATCGTTCAAGAAAAAGATAGCCATAGTAAAAGCTCCATAAAATCACACCAGTTAGCTGTTAAAGTAAGACTTATAAATTTTTTCCAGGGCAATTTTATTTTAGCCGCACTGTGTAAATCCTTGTTGGAAACTATAAGCATGAGTTAGTAATGTTTTATTTTTCTTCTTCCTCTGTATTAAACTGCTGGGTAATATAACATTGTAAAATGATCTGTGGATGATCAAACAATAAATGTATCACCATACTGATAGTTAAAACAAATCTTTTACAGATATAATTCTTGTTTGAATATGTTTAACTCAATATGCTCAATATCGTACCTGACAAATCATTTCAGAATCAAGGATAGCATTAACATAGCAATAATCCCATGGAAGCACAATTTTTGAAGCTGTCTGATGATATCCCTCCGAGTAGTATCATACAGCTTCTCAAGAATGAAAAGAAGTCTGTGTCATCTGTGGGAAAATGCCTATCATATCACTGCATCTGACAACTCAAGTTCTTGGAGTGAAGTGTTGAAACTAAGTGTTTCACTAACTTTGCCATCAGAATCAACCATTAAACCTGACAGCCTGTTAATGTGAGTCACTAATTGTCATGAATTCCTCATACTTACTGGAATCTTAGTATTCTGTGTTATTTGGAGCTTAGGAAACTGCAGCAGGAAAGTAAAACATCCAGTTGTGGCATTATGTTAGAAAATTTAATAAACAAGATACGTAAACCTATTGAAGGTGGAACAGTAGCATCTGAAGCCACACTGGAAGAAAATATGTAGGTACGTGGGGTCTAGGACACAGCTCAGACACCAATTGAGCATGCACAACACTGCTATAAGACCAGGACATTGTACAGTTAATTCCCAGATTCAGTAGTGAAACCAAAAGCACCTTCCTCCACTAGAGAGAATCAAAAACACTGTATTAAAGACAGGCCAACTGATTTTGTTTATCTTGTTTATTACAGTTTATAACATGCTATTATAACCAGATGTTTTACTTTCTTCCCGCAGTTTCATAAGCCACCAATAACGAAGAATTGGTTGGTTGGTTTGTGGGGGTTGAAGAGACCACACTACAAAGGCCATCGGCCCCTTTTCCACAATCATGAAATCCCACAAGGAATAAAAACAAGCAACGGAGGTAGCAAGGGATGACACAGAACAAGAAAGACATAGACAAAGACCAGAAAAGAGGAATTAAAAAATACACAGTGTTACAGTGGTTGGCCGACCATGGAAACAAAAAAGGAAAATCCAACCACCAAGAGACACACTAAAAACCCCATTCTAAAACCGTAAACCAAAGGCCAGACTCAACACAAAAAAAAAGAGACAAACCCTCAGATTGAGTGATAAAACCCTCCTGCATGAATAAAACTCAAAACTAAGCCTGCCATTGCAGCGTCATCCTTTAAAAGTGCAGGGAGTGTATCAGGCAGTGCAAACATCTGCTTGAGTGCAGTTAAAAGCGGACGGTCCAACAAAATGTGGACCACTGTTAACACTGAACTACAGCAACAGATAGGTGGGTCCTTGCGGCACAATAAGTAACCGTGCATCAGCCAGGTGTGGCCAATGTGTAGCTGGCAGAGTACAACAGAGTACTTGTGAGAGGCATGCAAGGAGCAGCGCCACACAGCGGTAGTCTCCTTGACGACCCAAAGTTTGTTGGGGGAAGGCAGGGTGTGCCATTCATTACTCTAGGTACCAAGGACCTTCTGCCACAAAACTGGCTGGAGATCACACTCTGAAAAGCCAATCTCCAGGACTGGTGCATCAACAGCCTGTTTGGCCAGTGTGTCAACTTATTCATTACCCGGGATGCCGACATGACCTGGGGTCCACACAAAGACTACGGAGTAGCGGCAGGCAAGAGTATGGAGGGACTCCTGGATAGCCATCACCAGATGAGTGCAAGGAAAACACTGGTCGATAGCTCATAAACCGCTCAGGGAGTCGCTATAGATGACAAAGGACTCACCTGAGCAGGAGCGGATATACTCTTGGGCGCAAGAGATGGCTACCAGCTCTGCAGTGATAACACTGCAGCCAGCTGGCAATGAGCATTGTTCAGAATGATTCCCAAGAGTAATAGCATAACCAACTCGACCAGCAACCATCAAACCATTGGTACAGACCATGTCAGAGCCATGAAATGGGGCAAGGATGGAAAGAAAGTGGCGGCGGAAGGTCTCAGGATGGACTGAGTCCTTCGGGCCCTGTGCCAAATCCAGCCGAAGGCATGGGTGGGGCACACACCATGGAGGTCAACGTATATAGGCCCAGAAAAGAGGTGGAAGACGGAAAAACTCAAGCCCAGAGAGCAGAGCCTGGATGCGATACACGATTGTACACCCTGACTGGGGCTGCCATTCTGGAAGATGGACGACTGAGTTGGGGAACAGGACACGGTAATTTGGATGCCCGACGAGCTACAAACATTTGCAGCATAAACAGCTAGTAATTGTTTGCGCTGGATCCACAATGGAGGGACACCAGCCTCCACAAGTATGCTGTTTACAGAGCTTTTGTGGTGTGGAAAGCTCCAGTTGCAAGTCGGATCCTGCAGTGAAGCATGGAGTCAAGCAACCACAACACAGGAGGTGATGCTGACCCATAATCCAAGTTCCCATAAGTGAGATGGGACTGAATCAATGCCTGATGCAGTTGTAAAGGCAGACCGATCGGCACCCCAGCTGATGTGACTCAAGCAATGAAAAGCATTAAGATGGCACCAGCACATTTGTTTAAGCTGCAGAATATGAGGGAGCCAAGTCAACTGAGCATCAAAAAGCAGTCCCAAAAAACGATGTGTCTCCACCACAGCAAAAGGTTTGCCATCAAGGTAAAGCCATGGCTCAGGGTGAACAGTGTGACACCGGCAGAAATGCATGATGCAAGTCTTGGCAGCTGAAAACTGGAAGCTGCATGATACGATGCAAGACTGTGCCTTGCAGATAGTGCCCTGCAGTTGCTGTTCAGCAACTGCAATGCCAGTGGAGCTATAGTACAGGTAAAAGTCTTCAGCATACAAAGAAGCCGAGACAGACATTCCCACAGCAGCAGAAAGCCCATTGATTGCAACTAAAAAGAGGCAGACACTCAAGCTGGTTGGTTAGTTTAAAAGAGGGGGGGAAGGGACCAAACTACAAGGTCATCAGTCCCTTGTTCCTAATAAAACAATGCCACAAGTGTCACAATAAAACAGACAAGACATATAACACAAAACGGAAAGAAATGAAAAACCACAAGAACAAAGGAAAGGCAAGGTACACTAAAAGGAACAAAAGAGGACAAGAAAACAGAGACAGTAGAAACAGAAGAGAATAAAACAAGAAAGCAGTTTAGAGTGGCTGGCTGACCACGAGAATATAAAGGAAAACCCAGCCACTCTGCAACACATTCAAACCACCACCCTAAAAGAACTAGGGTGGAGGACACAGAGGGACAAAGGACATGCACTAGAACTTAGATCAAATGATAAAACACACCCTCACAATTAAAATGTAAAACTAAATCAGCCAATGAGGTGTTGTCAGATAAAATGAGTGGCAACAAGTCCGATAACCCAATATTTCATCGCTGAGCCATCAAAGTGGGACAGTGCACCAGAATATGGGCCACTGTCAACCGGGCGCCACACTGACACTCAGGCAGGCCTTCATGGTGCAGGAGGTAACTGTGGGTCACCCAAGCGTGGCCAATGCGGTGCCAGCAGAGGACAACTGATTCCCTGTGAGAGGCCAACATGGAAGACTTCCACACATTTTTAGTTGCCTTAATGACATGAAGTTTGTTGTGCATACTGTTATGCCATTCAATCTCCCAAAGATGAAAAGCCCTACAGCATAACTCAGAATGCAGGTCAGGATCCGAGATGCCCATCTCCAGAAGCAGTTTCCGCGTAGCCTGTTTGGCCAGCCTGTCAGCCTGTCGGCAAGTTCATTGCCTGGGATGCTGATGTGTCCTGGAGTCCACACAAACACCATTGAATGATGGGACTGGTCCAGAGCATAGATGGACTCCTGGATGGACGCCACCAAAGGATGGCAAAGGTAGCACTGGTCGATAGCTTGTACGCTGCTCAAGGAGTCAGTACACAGAAGAAACACCTCCCTAGGGCATGAACGGATGTGCTCAAGAGCACGAGATATAGCCGCCAGCTCGGCAGTGAAAACACTGCAGCCATCAGACAAGGAATGCTGTTCAATATGTCCTCCATGGACATACGTGAAGCTGACATGACCATCAGCTATCAAGCTGTCGGTGTAAACCACTTCGTGGCCTCTGTACTTGTCAAGAATCGAGAGGAAGTGGCAGTGGCAAGCCACAGGGTGAACTGAGTCCTTAAAGCCATGTGAAAGGTCCAGCTGAAGCTGCGACCTGGGTGTTCAACATGGAGGTGTACGTGAATGGACCTCAAGTATAAATGGTAAGGCAAGGACTCCAGTTCAGAAAGAAGGGATCCGACACAAACTACAATTGGAAGCCCTGACCTGGGCCGCCGATGTGGGAGATGAACCGCCATGGGTGGGAAAAGGAGACAGTGATTTGGATGTGCAGGAGAACTACGAACATGTGCAACATAACTGGTGAGCAGTTGTGCATGCCTAACCTGCAATGGAGGCACTCTGGCTTCCACAAGGATGCTGGTCACCGGACTCGTCCTAAAAGCTCCTGTCGCTAGGCGAACACCACAGTGGTGCACTGGATCGAGTAAACGCAATGCTGAGGGTGCCACCAAACCATAAACCACACTCCCATAGTGAAGGCAGGATTGAACAAGGGCTCTGTAGAGCTGCGGCAGTGTAGAGTGATCTGCACCCCAGTTGGTGTTGCTCGGGCAGCGGAGGGTATTGAGGTGCTGCCAGCACTTCCACTTAAGCTGACGAAGGTGAGGAAGCCAAGCCAATCGGGTGTCGAAAACCTGTCCTAAGAATCAATATGTCTCCACTACAGTGAGTGGATCGTCATTAATGTAAAGTTCTGGTTCTGGATGAATGGTACAAAGCCGACAGAAGTGCATAACACACGACTGTATGGCCAAAAACTGGAAGCTGTGGGCTCCCTGTAGGCGCCGCTCAGCAACACCAGTACTGGTGGAGCAGCATGAAATGCAGAAATTGTCTGCATACAGAGAAGGTGAGACAGACGGCCCTACAGCTGCTGCTAGACCATTAATGGCCACTAAAAATAGAGACACTCAATACAGAGCCCTGCAGGACCCCATTCTCCTGGATATGGGGGAACTATGGGAGGCAACAACTTGGACATGGAAAGTATGAAGCAACAGGAAATTCTGGATAAAAATCGGGAGTGAGCCTTGGAGACCCCACTCATATAATGTGGCAAGGATATGATGTTACCAGGTCATGTCATACGCTTTTCGTAAATCAAAAAAGACGGCAACCAAGTGTTGGCATCTGGAAAAGACTCTTCAGATGACAGACTCTAGGAACACAAAATTATCAGTGGTAGAGCAATCCTGGCAGAAGCCACCCTCACATGGACTAGTGGGCCAACACACCATACATTCCAGCAGCTTAAAAGAATGTTGGTGAGGCTGATGGGCCGATAGCTATCCACATCAAGTGGGTTTTTACTGACTGACTTACACTGAGGCTAAGAGGAGTACTGGAATGATGGTGCTCTCCCACCACTGTGATGTAGAAACACCGTCGCACCGGATATGGTTGAAGATGATGAGGTGATGTCGCTTGTAGTCAGATGACAGATGTTTAATCATCTGACTGTGGATCCGATCTGGTCCAGGAGCTGTGTCGGGGCAACGTTCAAGGGCACTGAGGAGCTCCCACTCCGTAAATGGGGCATTATAGGATTCACTTTAGTGTATAGTAAACGAGAGGACTTTCCCTTCCAACTGCCATTTGAGAGTGCGAAAGGGTTGGGGGGCAATCCTCCGACACAGAGGCTCGAGCAACGTGTTCAGCAATTGCGTTTGCGTTGGTAGATAACGCGCCATTTATGTTAACACTGGGAACACCTGTTGGGGTCTGGTACCCGAAAACACATTTTATCTTTGCCCAGACTTGGGAAGGTGACGTATGGCACCCAATGGTAGAGACATATCTCTCCCAACACTCCTGCTTCCGTCATTTGATAAGTTGCCAAATGCGAGCTTGGAGCTGTTTAAAGGCTATGAGGTGCTCCAAGGAAGGGTGCTGCTTATGCTGCTGTAGAGCTCACCGACGCTCCTTAGTTGCTTCAGTGACTTCCAGCAACCACCAAGGGACTGTCTTTCTCTGGGTGCACCCTAAAGAGTGAGAGATTGTGTTTTTTGCCTCAGAAATGACTGTTGTAGTCACCTGCTCAACCATCATCCCGTGTGGGTGAGGTTCAATGGTGACAGCAGAGGTGAAAGTTTCCCAGTCCGCCTTGTTCAAAGCCCATCTGGGCAGGTGTCCGTGGGCTTGACATTGGGGCAGTGACAGTAAGATGGGGAAGTGGTCATTACCAAATAGGTCACCATGTGCTATCCAGTGTATAGATGGGAGAAGTCCTGGCCTGCAAATTGATAAATCAATGGCCGAGTAACTACCTCGAACCACACTGAAATGTGTGGCAGCCCCAGTATTTAAGAGGCAGAGGTCGAACTGAGCCAGTAAAGTTTCGACGTCTCTGCCTCGGCCAGTAAGCACAGTGCCACCCCACAAGGTGTTATGTGCGTTAAAATCTCCGAAAAGTAGGAAAGGTTTAGGGAGTTGATCAATCAGTGCAGCTAACATATTCAGGGATACTACACCATCTGAGGAAGATATACATTGCAGACAGTTGTTTCCTGTGTCATCCTTATTCTGACAGCTACAGCTTCAAGAGGGGTTTGAAGGGGCACACGTTCACTACACACTTAGTTTAGGACATAAATGCAAATTCCACCTGACACTCAATTATAGTCACTACGGTTCCTGTAATATTCCTTATAGCTGCGGAGGGCTGGGGTCCACATTGCCAGGGACCATGATTCCTGGAGGGCAATGCAGATAGCATGTGTAACGCTTAACAGTTACCGTAGCTCAGCCAGGCGATGGAAAAATCTGTTGCAATTCCACTGGAGGATGATGTCATCATTAGACTGGGAAGGCATGGAACATTCAATGAGGCAGTTTACACATCAGGATCACCTGCTGCCACTAACTGTTTGCCTGAGCAGTCTATATCCATTTTGTCTGAGGGTCTGGCGAGATCTAGGTCATGAGCGGATGCCATAATCTCCACCTCATCCACAGACGCAGAGCTTGGAGGTAGTGGTGTTGTGGGTGCCACCACAATTCCCTTGGTCTCGGGGACCTACTTTTTGTATTTATCTCGCTGTTCCTTGGGTTTCCCTGGCTGGGAGGACTTCACTGATTCAGTCTCCAGGACTGAGGATGAATGTGAAGCACTGCGACCAGCTGCTTTTGCGCTCTTCAGCCACTGGTGGGTGTCATCTTTCCCACTAGCAGAAACCTGGGAAAGGAGTGATCCAAGGGACCCCTTCCTAGTGACAGCAGCTGAAGAAGTTGTATGCTTCTCTGGCTTAGAAGTGGGGACAGACGTCCCCGATGGTTGGAAGGGTGTTGCTCCTGAAGTGGGTGGTGGAGGAGCAACAGGGAGGGAATTCCCCCCCACTATCAAGGGAGCAAGTGTGGTTTTCTTGCTCTGAGAGGTGACTGGGATTGGCGGAGCTGATAGGGCTAGAACTGCTGTAGCAGCGGCGTAAGACGATGTCATGCATTCAGGATGTAGGCATTCAGATTTCCTCTTAGCCTCTGTGTAGGTCAGTCAGTCCAGGGTCTTGTACTCCATGATTTTCCTTACTTTCTGGGAGCATCCTGCAGTCTGGCGAGCAAGGTGAATGGTGCTCTCCACAGTTGACACAGATGGAAGGCCATGCACATGGAGTATTGGGATGTGATAGGTGCCCGCAACCTCATCATGTGATGCTGGCAGTACAGCAGTATGACATATGACTGAACTTCCAACATTTAAAGGCAGACCATCATCTTGACCTTGTTGGGTAATGTATCACTCTTGAAGGCCAAGATGAAGGCACTGGTGGCAACCTGATTATCCCTCGGACCCCAGTGGACACGCCAAATGAAATGTACACCTCGCCATTCTAAATTGGAGCACAGCTCATCGTCAGACTGTGAAAGAAGGTCCCTGTGAAATATGAAACCCTGGACCACATTTAAACTCTTATGGGGCGTGATGGTTACAGAAACATCCCCCAGCTTGTGATAAGTGAGTAAAGCCAGTGACTGGGCAGAGGATACTGTTTTGATCAAGACTGACCCAGATCTCATTTTGGACAAGCTCTCCACCTCCCCAAACTTGTCCTATAAATGCTCAACAAAAAACTGAGGCTTCATCATCATAAAAGATTCCCCATCAGCTCTCAAACATACAAGGAATTGGGGTGAGTAAGAGCCACAGCCATCCTTAGCCTGATGTTCCTCCCATGGTTTGGCCATGGAGGGAAACAATTTGGGGTCGTACTTATGTGCATTGATTTGAGCCTATGAACGCTTAGAGACTGCTGGTGTTTGACCACCAGCAAGAAATGATGTACTATGCTTCATCACGTGTCATCGGCCCAGATGCCACCCACTCCGACCAGGGGCCCTCCCAACGGGCACCACCTAGCCGCAGCAAAGGCCATCTGGAAGGATGGCCATTGCTGGGAGTCCTGATGCCCCAGGGGGATGGGTATGTACCCCTTGGCATACATGGGGAGTTAACGGCACAGGCATCAGCAGAGCGATCCCTGTGTGGTCAGGGGGCTACAACCAAAGGGGTACATGGCAGCCCCACCACAACAGACTGGCTACCGTGCTGGATATCAGGTGCAACCAAGCAAACAAGTCCATTGTCATCATCAGCGTAAAAAATGATACTGCACAGTTGATGGAAAAATATGCACCCAGGAGGGTGACCTCACCCAACAGTTGCAGAATGAGCAGAAGTGCAGATCCATGTTGACAAACAATGCAATAGGTCACAGTGCATGATGGACACGATGCACCATGTAAGGCACCTTTCCTGAATTGACTCGCTCTTTGGGAAAATTTAGAAAAATGGAGGTCAGACCCTACAGGGGACCATCACAAATGCCAAAATGTGACAGACTCCAGTTAGTTGTGTCTTACGACAAGCAGGAATACCTTGGGCCTATTCTAACCCCCAAACTGGCAGATGGGGGGGGGGGGGGGGGGGCAGACAAGCAAGACAGAGCTTTGCGGGACCCCATTCTCCTGGACTTGAGAGGAACTATGGGTGGGGCCAACTTGCAGGCGGAAGGAATGAAGTGACAGAAAATTTTGAATAAAAATGCCAAAATGTGACAGACTCCAGTTAGTTGTGTCTTACGACAAGCAGGAATACCTTGGGCCTATTCTAACCCCCAAACTGGCAGATGGGGGGGGGGGGGGGGCAGACAAGCAAGACAGAGCTTTGCGGGACCCCATTCTCCTGGACTTGAGAGGAACTATGGGTGGGGCCAACTTGCAGGCGGAAGGAATGAAGTGACAGAAAATTTTGAATAAAAATTGGGAGCGGGCCATTAAGACCCCATCCATGAAGTGTGGTGAGGATGTGATGCCACCATGTTGTATCATATGCCTTCCGCATGTCAAAAAAGACAGCAACCAGATGCTGTCAGCGGTCAAATGCTGTCCAGATGGCAGACTCCAGGCAGACCAGATTATTGCAGATTATTGGTGGCAGAGTGGCCCTTAATGGAACCCACCCTGAGACAGAAATCAGATGGCCCCAAGACTCAAGTAGCCAACTCAACCTCTGGCTCACCATGTGTTCGAGCAACTTGCATGGAATCTTGGTGAGGCTAATGGGATGGTCACTGTCCATCTCCAGTGGGTTCTTGCCAGGTTTCAACATGGGGATGATGATGCTCTTTCCTTCCATTGTGACGGGAACTCACTCTCAATCCAGATAAGGTTGAAAAGGTCTAGGAGGTGTTACTGGCAGTTCACCGAGATGTGTCTGAGCATCTGATAGTGGATGCGAACTGGCCTGGGAGCCATATCAGGGCAAACGGCTAGGGCACTTTGGAATTCCCACTCACTGAATGGAGCATTGTATGATTTCGGGTGGTGTGTATGGAATGAAAGGCTCCAACATTCCAACCACTCTTTCAGGGAGCGGTAGGCCAGTGGGTAATTTGTAGAAGCGGAACTATGAGCATAACGCTCCGCTAAGAGTTTTGCAATCGTGTCAGAGTCAGTACAGACTGCTCCATTCAGGGAAACCCCAGGTATGCCGACAGAGGTCCGATAGCCATAGAGTCGCCTAATCTTGGCCCAAACCTGCGATGGAGTGGTACAGATGCCAATGGTGGAGACATACCTTTCCCAGCACTCCTTATTCAAAGTTTATCTGGGGAGGCGTCCAGGTGAGTGACGCTGGGGCAGTGACAGAAAGATTGGAAACTGATCACTACCACACAAGTCATCATGCACACTCCATTGGACAAATGGTAGAAGGCAAGGGCTGCAGACCGAAAGGTCGATGGCTGAGTATGTGCCATGTGCCACACTGAAATGTGTGGACGCACCATCATTTAAAAGAAAAAAATCGAGATATGCCAACACTTGCTCAATGAAGTGCCTTGGCCTGTTGCCACCAATCCACCCCACAAAGGGTTATGAGCATTAAAGTCGCCCAATAACAGGAAAGGTGGTGGGAGCTGGGCTGTGAGCGCAAGCAATACATTCTGCAGGACATCATCATCCAGTGTAAGATAGAGATTGCACACAGTAACAGCCTGAGGCATCCACACCCAAACAGCGACAGCCTCTAAAGGTGTTTGAAGAGGGACACACTCGCTGTAAAGAGAGTTAAGGACGTAGACACAGACTCCACCAGATACCCTCTCATAAGCTGCCCAATTCTTATAATAACCCCGATAGCCACAGAGGATGGGGTTCACATCGCCAGAAACCAAGTTTACTGGAGAGCAATGCAGAAGAAAGGGTGGAGGCTGAGAACTTGTCAGAGTTCAGCCAGGTGGTGGAAAAATCTGCTGCAATTCCACTGGAGGATGACATTGTCCATGGCCGAAAAAGGCATGAAGGGACTGAGGAGGCATATTATACTGCCAAGTCATCTACTGCCACTGAAAGAGAGCCTGACTCTAGGACCATTGTGTCTGAGGGTCCGGCGAGATATAGGTCCTCAGCAAACGCCAGACCCTCCACCATGCCCTCCTTGTAGGTAGTGGTGGTGGGGGTACTACCACATTTCCTTGTTCTTGAGGGTCTTCGATTTCGATTTCTCGCACTGTTCCTTGGGTTGCTCTAGCTGTGAGGGCTTCTTTGATTCAGTTTCTGGGATGGAGGATGACCTTGAAGCCCTACGACCAGTTACCTGTGACTTCTTCAGCCCGTGACTGGGCAGAGGATGCTGTTTTTATCAAGACTGACCCAGACCACATTTTGGACAAGCCCTCCACCTCCTCAAACTTGTCCTCCAAATGCTCTACAAAGAACTGAGGATTCAGCGACACAAAGGATTCCCCATCAGTTTTCGTACATACCAATAACTGGGAAGAATAAGATTCGCTGCCACCTTAGCCTGGTGTTCCTCCCTGTTGTGGTCAGGGAGGGGAACAATTGGGAGTCATATTTCTTAGCATTAAAATAGACCTCGACTGCTTAGAGATTGCTGGCAGCGGACCACCAGCAAGAGATGACGTACCACATTTCATTGCGTGTCATCAGCCCTGATGTCACCCTCTCCGACTAAGGGTCCTCCTGACGGGAGCCACCCAGCTGCAGCAAGGGCCACCTGGCAGGATGGCCATTGCCGGGAGTCCCGATGCCCCAGAGAAATAGGCATCTACTCCTTGGCATACATGGGGAGTTAACAAGTGCAGGCATCAGCAGAGTGATCCCTGTGTTGTCAGGGGGCTACAACCAACAGGGTACATAGTGGCCCTACCACAATGGCTGGCTACACTGTGCTGGATATTAGGTTCAAAGAAGTCCATGGTCCTCATCCATGCAAGAAACAACACTGCATAGTGGATGGAGGAAAACACACCCAGGAAGGTGTCCTTGCCCAAGAGGTGTAGAATGAGTGGGACTGCAATGCCACAACGAGAAAGTGGGCAAAAGATCTCAATGCACGATGGGCACGATGCACCATGTAAAGGTGCCCTTCCCCAATTATCTCTCTCTTAGGTCAAACCCTACAGGGGACCATCGCAAAAGGGCTGAAACATGTGAGACTCCTTTTAGTCACCTCTTACGACAGGCAGGAATACCTCGGGCCTACTCTAACCCCCGGACCCACATGGGGGGGAATGAAGAATTCAAAGGATTTAGTAAGCATGAGGTCTTCATGATATTTAGCAAACCTCACATTAGTAGGAAGTCAAGTTTCATTGTGGATTCTGAAATAAAGATTGAGTAAATGCTTAATTTCAATTCTTAACTTCCCTTCCAGAACTCATAATGTGGCTATGACCAAGAAATTCAAGATGTTACAAAAATAAACTCTTGTGTTCAGTAACTGAAGCCCTACTCTCTCTGCCAGTTTATCAGTTTGTCTGTTTATGTCCTCAAGAGTGGTAACTTGTAGAATCTAGCACTTTTTAAGGGCAGCTACCACTAGCATCAATTGTTATGCCACTTTGTTCTGTTTTAATTAGCTGCATTACATTAGTTTCTCGTAACTTCCAAGTTGTAACATTCCAAAAGGAGACCACATACAAGATTCTCAAGTGGTCTCTAATTTTGAGTATTGTTTGTGTATGTGGAAGTCCAATTAAGCTGGCAACAATGAAAAGTGAAACTGATACAAATCTGCTATTTGTGTGCCACTCAATCTCTGTAGTCCATGGAAAGTGCTAAAGAGGTTTCTGAGGGAATTTAAGTGGGAACTCTTGGAAGGAAGTTGAGAGTCCACTCAAAGTTTGAAATGCTATTACATACATAAAAGTGTCTTATGGTGAGGAGATTGTAAGATTGTCTGAGTGCCAGTATTTGCTAGTTAATTTAGCATTACCCAAGATGCATGTGTAGCCTTCTGCTACAGATGTGAATTGGCTTCTCAAGTGCTGAATACTGTGCGCCATCTTGACAAAACAGCCCATATGCAGAAATTGTATACATCCAACTAAATAATTCCATGGGAATGGTTGCAGGCATTATTAAATAAGCACCTACAGAATGGCTGCCAGCACTAAGCCACATCTCACATCCACAACTTTGTCACATAAATGCTCTCATGAATGAGTACAAAAAGATCATGGGTGATTAAAAAAAATCTATCAGTCCACCAACATGTCAATGATGTAAACCACAAATGGCTCCACTTTATACAACGATGAAGATTAACAGGAAAGGTCACAGTGGAAGGTAAGTTCAACATTACTAATACGTGGACTCAAGATTGGATCACCTAAACATCATTGGGATTTGACTTGCCAAGCAAAATGTGGCTAATGCTAAACAGAATTAGAACTCAACATGACAGATGTGCATATTATTTTTACACAAATGGAATATGTGGAGAACCACGGACCATCAGACATATCACAGAAGAATGCCCCACAAGTTCATATGATGGCAGACCAGAAGACTTCCTGCAGCAGACTCCAAAGTGAACAGATTATGTAGATGCTCTAGATGTTTGCTTAAAAGGTTTTATATTGTAAATATTTTTCTCTACACTCTACATATATATTTTTTCAATGTGTCTAAAAGCTATATGATAAATAAATAAATATGCAGTAAATAACCTGCATTTCAAATACGTTGTACACTTAATCTTATCTCCACCATACACACTGATGAGTCAAAACATTAAAGTCACAGCCCATTGTGAGAATAAATGTCACCTGGTTGCACTGCGGGCATGTTACATAGTAAGGTGAAGTGTTGAAAGTGATACAAAGCTTGAAACCCAAAATGTCGGCTGGCATAGATGAGGTGCCTGTGTCAATCATAACAAGAACAGCACCACAAATCGCAAAGCCCTTTGCACACATAGCCAATTTATCATTCAGTGAAGGAGCTTTTCCAGAACGGCTGAAAATTTCAAAAGTGAAGCCATTATTTAAAAACGGCGACAAGTATAAGGTAGAAAACTATCGCCCAATATCTCTCCTCCCAGCATTTTCAAAAATATTAGAAAAACTGATGAAGCACCGAATCAACACATATCTAAACGACCATAATTTACTTAACAGAAATCAGCATGGCTTCCAACCACGTAAAAATACCGAAACAGCAGTAATGTGCTACACTGAATAAATAAGCAAAAATCTGGAAAAAGATTATAGTGTAGTAGGAGTAAATTTAGACCTCTCCAAAGCTTTTGACACGGTGAACCAGGACATTCTCTTAGAAAAATTGGAATCGTTGGGTATACATGGGATAGGAAAAAAATTGTTTGAATCATACCTAAAAAAACAGAACACAGGTTGTAGGACTGACATCAACTTACTCCAACCACAAAATAAATTCAGTTTCAGAGGCAAAAAATGTAGAAATAGGAGTACCACAAGGCAGCATCTTAGGGCCCATATTGTTTATTGTCTATACAAATGATTTTCACACCTCAGGTGATGCAGCCACAGCAATAATATTTGCAGATGATACTAGTGTGATAATAAGTGCACCAAAGCAGTTGCTACCAACAACTGCTGATAAAGTACTAAATTATATCCACTCTTGGCTCAATGCAAACAGGTTGACATTGAATGTAAATAAAACAAATTATATGCAGTTTGGGAAAAGATGTCTAAATGTAAATCTTTTTCTGGTGTGGGGTGACAAAGCCTTAGACAGAGTGACATCCACAAAATTGCTGGGGATTCATGTGGATGAAAACTTAAATTTTAAAGACCACGTAATAAAACTTGCACAGAAACTTAATTCAGCCTGTTTTGCTCTCAGAATTATTGCAAATGTTTGTACCTCAGAGGGTGCCAGAATGGCATATTTCGGCTATTTTCAATCTCTTGCCACATACGGAATAATATTTTGGGGTTCCACAACAGGGCACCTAAAACAAATTTTTTTGTTGCAGAAGAGGGCCATCCGAATAATAACTCACAGTCATCCACAGACACACTGCAAACCCATATTCAAAAAGCTTAGAATACTTACTATACCATCATTATACATATACAAATATGTATTGTATGTCAGGACCCACATTGCAGATTTTCAGACAAATGCCGACTTTCATAACTACAATACCCGTAATAGCGCAGCACTCCATACTCAGCGAACAAAAAGAACGAATACACAAAGGCATGTGAGCCATATCGGTGCAAAACTGTACAACGCACTGCCAGTCAACATCAGGAAGTTAGAAGATGATGACAAATTTAAAACAGAATTTAAAAAATTTCTAGTAGAACAATGTTTTTATTGTGTAAATGACTATGTAGCTCAATAAATATTTTCTGATGATATTTATAAAGGCAAAATGGAAAATACTCAATATGTAGGCCCTACCTAATCATTCATTACCTAATCATTCATTACATTACATACTTAAAGGACAGCTGTTGTGTGATGTAAATATATACTTAAGCAGTGTGGTGTATATAAGGACTTGCTATTTAGGGAGGACAAAACTAAAGCCTTATGAAAAACAGACTATGCATTTAAAATAACAAGCAGGGATGTATATAGGCTATATTACTTACATTGTATTATTATTAACCTCATTGTATTATTTTGTTTTGTACTTTTTTACGTATATATTGTTTGTGTACATTTCTTTGAAATGGCTTGACAACATCCATACAATATTTATTGTCAACGGATGGATAAAATAAATAAATAAATAAATAAATATGTGGAGCAGCAATGAAAGGGGAATCATTCTAGTGATGATATGACCATAAATGGGGAAATACGCTGACATAATTGACTTTGACAAATAAGATTGTTCTGGCTCTGTTTCTGGGAGCAAGCGTCTCAGAAACAGCAATGCTGATCAGTTGTTCATGTGTAACAGTCATGAGTATCCACAGAAAGTGGCTGAAGGATGGTGAAACCATGAGTAGGCAATAAGGTGTTGTGCATCCACACCTCATCACATCCAATGGCTATTTAAAGCAGAATAGGTGGCAATCTGTGGCAGATATGATGACAAAGTACAATGCTGATGCAGGCATATGTTGAAAATGGGGCTGCACAGCAGACAACATGTTCCCATGTTGACCCAATGACATAATCAGTTACAATTGCAGTGGACATGGTATTATTGAGACTGGACAATGGAAATGCATTCCCTTGTCAGATGAGTCATGTTTCTTGTTACACCAGGTCCTTGTATGTGTCCAGATACACCATCTTCCAAGCATATGGCTGCTCAAAACATGCAGATGCAATATACACGGACTGGTGGGGGCGTATTATTCTATGGGAGACATTTGCCTGGGTTTGCATGTGACCTATGGTAGTAACTGAAGGCACCATGACAGCTGTGGATTATGTGAACATTACTGTGGACTACCTGCATTCCTTCATGCTTGATGCCTTCTCTGATGGCAATGGCATCTTCCAGGAGTGTAACTGTTTGTGTTGCAAGACAATAATCGTGCTACAGTGGTTTGAAGAGAATGATAATGATCTCGAGTTAATGTCCCGGCCACCAAATTTACAGTGTATGAAACTGATGGTACACATCTGGGATACTATCATGTTTGTTCCCACAAACCACTGGCCCAAAATTTACGGGAATTGCATGTCTATGTATAGACATATGGAGCCACAAACCGATGGAAATCAACTGACGACTTGTCAAATCTGTGCTCTGCATAATCACTGCTGTACTGCATTCTAAAAGTGGACAAACAACCTTTAAGTAAGTGGTCCCAATGTTTTGCCCCAGCAGTGCATTTTGTAAGAGTCCTAATTTACACAGAGGCTACATAGCGAAACTAAGTTTTGAAGCTGTGATGGAAACCACAGTGCAAATATTGTTCAAAGAACTATGAAGTACTGTTGTGTTCTAATTTTCACAAAAACAAACCTCTGAGTTGCATGTGTTTACAAGTTAGATTGTGTATCAATAAATGTGACTTGAAATGAATAACTGAGAAAACTATTTTTGCACAGTTATGCTATGAACAGGTGATTGCAGAATGTTAATGACTGATAATTATTACAAGGACAAAATGTGATGCAAATCTGCATTTGAGGCACTGCTTTGCAATATGAACATTGGAGGATTAACAGTGTTGTAGCTACTGATGTAAATGTAATCTCTAAGAAAAATTAGACATCAAATATTAATAAAAATCTACTTCTACATTTGGATTGATTTACTGATTGATTGATTGATTAAGGGGGGTTATTGGACTAAACATAGAGGTCATCAGTCCTATGATTCAAAAGTTACTTGTGTAAGGTAAGAGGGTATGCTAAAAGTGGGCAGGTCCAGTCAGAGGGATCAAACTATAAAGTGAGGAAGTTAAAACATACACAGTAGAGGGCATGAAAGGGCAAGCCAAATCTAAAAACTAGAAAAACAGAGGGACAAAAGGGTGGTCTTTGCACGGGGGAGTGGTCATGGGTCTCAGACCCAGTAAACATGAAGAAAGGCCCCAACCACAATCACCCTGCTCCTTCTCCAGGGGTAAAGCAAAACATAGCTGAAAACAAAAACCACTTTCACGTAGGAAACTGAGGACAAGTTCAATCACCTGTAAATAATCTGCTGATATTAAAGACAAGGATCCTGGAAGGCCATACATGATATGAAGGGCCAAAAGAAGGGGAAATTCCACCAATATATGGCATACCATCAGTCTGGATCTACAGTCGCATTGTGGGGGTGGCTCATTACGCAAGAGAAAACAATGGTTGAGCCTAGTGTGACCAATGTGTAGATGGCATGACAGTGGACTCCTTCCAAGAGAAGCAGAAAGAAGTATACATTGGAAACTGTTGTAGATGCTCTGATGCCAATCTGAAGCCATCCTGAAAAGAATGATGAAATAGGCATCTTCACTTAAAACACAGTAGTGCAAAGGTGGAAGCTGTTCAAAGAAAACAATGAGAAGCGATTGGCAGATATAAAAAATTTAAATATTTATGAAGTGAAGTGAAAAAGCTTTAATGTCCATTGTTGGACAAAAGAAACTTCCCAAATAGGTAGCACCACAAACACTGAAACTAATGTGTCAATTGTTGTCTTTGGAATGTGATATGGATATTGTACAGATGAACACAAATTTCCACTTGCCAAAAGAAACCCAACATTATCTGCAGTTTCAATTTGGATGATGATGATTCATACATTACAGTATCTTCTTTCCTTATTGCATCTTGAACTGTGTTAAGAACATCCATGAATAGGTCCCACATCTACATCTACATCTACATCGATACTCTGCAAATTACATTTAAGTGCCTAGCAGAGGGTTCATCGAACCACCTTCACAGTTCTCTATTATTCCAATCTCGTATAGTGCGCGGAAAAAATGAATACCTATATCTTTCTGTACGAACTCTGATTTCCCTTACTTTATCTTGGTGATCGTTCCTCCCTATGTAGGTCAGTGTCAACAAAATATTTTCGCATTTGGAGCAGAAAGTTGGTGATTGGAATTTCATGAGAAGATTCTGTTGCAACTAAAAGCGCCTTTCTTTTAATGATGTCCCGCCCAAATCCTGTATCATTTCTGTGACTCTCTCTCCCATATTTCATGATAATACAGATTGTTCTGCCTTTCTTTGAACTTTTTCGATGTACTCCGTCAGTCCTATATGGTAAGGACCCCACACCACGCAGCAGTATTCTAAAAGAGGACGGACAAGCGTAGTGTAGGCAGTCTCCTTAGTAGATCTGTTACATTTTCTAAGTGTCCTGCCAATAAAACGCAGTCTTTGATTAGCCTTCCCCACAACATTTTGTGTGTGTTCCTTCCAATTTAAGTTGTTCATAATTGTAATTCCTAGTTATTTAGTTGAATTTACAGCTTTTAGATTAGACCGAAGTTTAATGAGTTCCTTTTAGCACTGATGTGGATGACCTCACACTTTTCGTTATTTAGGGTCAACTGCCACTTTTCGCACCATTCAGATATCTTTCCTAAATCATTTTGCAGTTTGTTTTGGTCTTCTGATGACTTTATTAGTTGATAAAAGACAGCGTCATCTGCAAACAACCAAAGACGGCCACTCAGATTGTCTCCAAAATCATTAATATAGATAAGGAACAGCAAAGGGCCTACAACACTACCTTGGGGAACGCCAGAAATCACTTCTGTTTTACTCGATGACTTTCCATCAATTACTATGAACTGTGACCTCTCTGACGGGAAATTACAAATCCAGTCACATAACTGAGACGATATTCCATAAGCTCACAATTTCAAAACGAGCCGCTTGTGTGGGACAGTGTCAAAAGCCTTCCGGAAATCCGGAATCGATCTGAAATAGTACTCAACACTTCATGTGAATAAAGAGCTAGTTGTGTTTCACAGGAACAATGTTTACTAAACCCATGTTGACTGTGTATCAATAGACCATTTTCTTCAAGGTAATTCATAATGTTCGAACACAATATATGTTCTAAAATCCTGCTGAATATCAACATGAATGATATGGGCCTGTAATTTAGTGGATTACTCCTACTACCTTTCTTAAATATTGGTGTGACCTGGGCAATTCCAGTCTTTGGGTACGGATCTTTCATCCAGCGAACGGTTGTATATGATTATTAAGTATGGAGCTAATGCATCAGCATACTCCGAAAGTAACCTAATTGGTATACAGTCTGGACCAGAAGACTTGCTTTTATTAAGTGATTTAAGTTGCTTCTCTACTCTGAGGATATTTACTTCTACGTTACTCATGTTGGCAGGTGTTCTTGATTCAGATTCTGGAATATTTACTTCATCTTCTTTTGTGAAGGCATTTCGGAAGGCTGTGTTTAGTAACTCTGCTTTGGCAGCACTGTCCTTGATAGTATCTCCATTGCTATCATGCAGAGAAGGCATTGGTTGTTTATTGCCGCTAACATACTTCACATATGACCAGAATCTCTTTGGATTTTCTGCCGGGTTCCGAGACAAAGTTTCGTTGTGGAAACTGTTATAGGCATCTCGCGTTGAAGTGCGCACTAAATTTTGAGCTTGTGTAAAAGATCACCAATCTTGGGGATTTTGTGTCTGTTTGAATTTGGCATGTTTGTTTTGTTGCTTCTGCAACAGTGTTCTAACCTGTTTTGTGTACCAAGGAGAATCAGCTCCGTCGTTTGTTAATTTATTTGATATATATCTCTCAATTGCTGCCAATACTATTCCTTTGAATCTAAGCCACATCTGGTCAACACTTACATTATTAATTTGGAATGAGTGGATATTCTCTCTCAGGAAGGCATCAAGTGAATTTTTATCTGCCTTTTTGAATAGGTATATTTTTGGATTATTTTTCGAGGATTTGGGGATTACGGCATTCAGTCTCATTATGACAACTCTGTGTTCACTAATCCCTTAATTGGTTCTGATGCTTATTATTAACTCAGTATTATTTGTTGCTAAGAGGTCAAGTCATGAACTAACTGCTCGAAATAATTTTCAGAGAATGCGTTTAGCACAATTTCGTATGATATTTTATGTGTACCTCCGGAAATGAACATGTATTTTCACCAAAATATTGAGGTTAAATTAAAGTCACCACCAACTATTATCATATAAGTCGGGAACGTGTTTGAAATCAGACTCAAGTTTTCTTTGAACCTTTCAGCAACTGTATCATCTGAATTGGGAGGTCAGTAAAAGGATCCAATTATTGTTTTATTCCAGTTGCCAACAATGACCTCTGCCCATACTAAATCACAGGAAGTCTCTACTTCAGTTTTGCGACAAGTTAAACTACTTCTGACAGCAACAAGCACGACACCACCAGCTGTGTTTAGCCTATCCTTTCAGAATACCGTTAGGTTCTTTGCAACAATTTCGGCTGAGCTTATATTCGGCTTTAGCCAGCTTTCAGTGCCTATAGTGATTTGAGCATCAGTGCTTTCTATTAGCGCTTGGAGCTCTGGTACTTTCCCAACACAGCTACAACAATTTACAACTGTTATACAAATGGTTCCTGTATCTACATTTTTCCTGTGTTCAGCCTGCACCCTTTGTGACTGAAGCCCTTCTTGTGTTTTCTCAAGACCCTCTAACCTAAAAAACCGTCCAGTCCATGCCACACAGCCCCTGCTACCCACGTAGCCACCTCCTGTGTATAGTGGACACCTGACCTATTCAGCGGAACCCGAAACCCAACCACTCTAATGGTGCAAGTCGAGGAATTTACAGCCTACACGGTCGCAGAACCATCTGAGCCTCTGATTCAGACCCTCCACTCGGCTTTGTACCAGAGGTCCGCAATCGGTCCTGTCGACTATACTGCAAATGGTCAGCTCTGCTTTCATCTTGCAAGCAAGACTGGCAGCCTTTACCACTTCTGTTAGCAGCTCGAAACCAGAGAGAATCTCTTCTGATCCAAAGCGACACATATCATTGGTACCGACGTGAGCCACCACCTGCAGTTGGCTGCACCCTGTGCTCCTCATGGCATCCAGGATGACCCTTTCCACATCTGGAAGAACTCCACCCGGTATGCACATGGAGTGCACATTGGTTTTCTTACCCCTCTTGTCGGCCAAGTCCCTAAGGGGCCCCATAACGCGCCTAACGTTGGAACTCCCAACTACCAATAATCTCACCCTCTGCAGTTGCTCGGATATTGCAGGCTGAGTGGTTTCCTCTGAAACAGGACAGGCGACAGCATCTGGCTCAGCGACAGTGTCAGCCACAGACAGCACCTGGAACTTGTTTGTCAGACAAAATGGGGGGGGTCTTACGTGCAGCTGCCTGGGAAGTCTTTCACCGCCTGCTTCGCCCCGCGGGGACCTCCCACTCGAACCCAGGTGAGGGGTCAGCCTCAGTGTCAGCAGTAACTGGGTTGGCTACCGGTGAGGACCGATCAGAGGATTCTGATGTGCTGGACATCCATTGGATCCTCACAGCCGGCCCACAGGAGTGGTGCCCATCCACTGCAGCCTCAAGCTGTGTAACCGAAGCTATCATAACCTGAAGCTGAAAGCAAAGTGCCACCGACTCAGCTCGCATCCGCACACAACAATCACAGTCCCTGTCCATAGTAAAGGCCATGGAAAACTAAACTATGCAGATAAACGGACTATCAGCATGTACTGTGCAACTCTTCTGTAGACCCAGACAAAAACGCACGAATTGTGTCTAGTAATACGCAGATATTCAAAAACCTATCTACCAAAGCATTCAGGTGAAACTAAATATTTTGCCCCTGGTTAGGAACTTTTAATATGTCACAAAATCGGTTTACTTTCCAACATGAACGAAAACGTGACAACTGTGGCTATTAGATATTAAATTTACACACAGAAACACAAGAAACTGAACTATTAAAGCACACAGATGATATAATAAAATTTGCTCCTGGTTAGGAACTCATGAATGACAAAAGTCGTTTACTTCCCTGTTGCTGCTTCTGTCTTGGTCGGATACTGCTGCCTGACTGATCATCCTTAGGCAAGGTGGCATCCATACACAGGGGCAAGGGAGGGCTGCTGCCGCCGTCGCCCCTCCCCCCCAATCCAGCTCTTAGGCATGGGAAAAAATATTGTGTAGTCAGGTGTTTTTCTTTCAAGAAAATATTTAAAAAGTCACTATTATGCAAGTTTTTAACAGGGTCGGAACTGTAACTTTTTTATGGCTACTTACTGGTTGCCATTTGTCTTCAAAAATATTAAAAATACACGATACCATCCAGTCTAGTGCACCTTCTCCCTCACCTCTACAAACTATCATATGAGTACAATGGTCCTTAGATGGCTGAAAAAGCTTCTGGAGTTTTCTACAATAATTTCATTCAACAAGATTTTTGAGCTGCTAAGTTGATGTTTACTTTTTACCTAAACTCAACAGATACATTTAAGACACAACTATCACACACCACAAGGGAAGGGACGATTCTGCATGGAGGAAGGAACCCCCTCTGGTTAGCTGGTTGAATCTAACCAGTGGAGTTTCCTGGCCAACAATGCCATATAACTCTGTTGTTTCTTTATACAGTTATGAATATAAAAGTGTTTCTTTTTTTGGTTTCACTGATTTCAAGTGGACAAGCATGAAGTTCACTTATTTTCGTTGATAAAACTTTCATTTCAGAGGTGTAAAGAGTGCTCTGATTCTCTGAAACTGTTAAACTTCTTTTATACTGATGTATTCATGTAGATAGCTAGTTTTGCGACACTGGTTTCAAGAATTTAGTTTCGCGACCAGTGCCTCCACGTGAACAAGGCTTAAGAGCAGTAAGGATGAGCTCAAATACATTTGGATGTGAACAATGGGCACCGAACAGTACGGTAATCTCTCCCTTATTTGACACACCAATAGAACAAGTAAGCGGGTGACTGTTAATGGTATCCTGTTCATTGTATGCTATCTTCCAAATTATGTATATGGCTATAGATGAAGAAAGAGTGGCAATTGAAAGAGTGGTAGTACTTAAACTTCCGCTTCTTGTGAGGATCCTCATGAAACACAAGTGATTGTAGGACAACAAAACTTGGTGTAAACATTTGTGAGAACATGCAGAAGAGAAATAATGAATAGACTGTTGAAATAAGCACACTTTAATTTCCATGGCAGGGTAACATTCCCATATTTACTCGAATCTAAGCTGCACTTTTTTCTGGTTTTTGCAATCCAAAAAATCGACTGCGGCTTGAAAATCGAGTGCAAAGTAAGCAGAAGTTCTGAAAAATGTTGGTAGGTGTCGTCACAACTAATTTCTGCTGTCGAATATATGTAGCCCTACACAGGCATGCTTTGCAGGCACAAAGATAAATACTGGCGCCAAAACCTCTGTGCCAGTAAATAAATTTAAAAAAAAAAGGTAGAAGACGAGCTTTTTTCTCGACCCCGAATTTCAAGCACTGCATTTTCATACATTATCCATTGAAGTAAACAGAAATTCCATATTGTTCATCTTCGAATGTAGCATCCTTTCAAATATTCGTAGCAACAAAAATAAATTTCTTAATACAAAAATACCAACAATGCCCAAGGCTTTAGGATTGTTGCATGAGTTGATATGCTGGGTCTCATTAAGATTTCATGTAGCGCATCTATTGCTTCGTGGAATTTTGTGAAGTGCTTGTTGGTGTTAGTGAACCGTAGTGAAGCGCTTTTGTTATAGTGTGAATTTCAAGAGAGGAGTTATTTCTTTTGTGGAACAAAGTTCTAATTGTGCTGCAGATCTGCAATACAGGATTGATGAGAGCAACGTCAGGCCATGGCGACTGCAGAGAGACAAATTATTTGAATGTTCAAGTAGCAGGAAAGCAGTTAGTGGACCAAGGTGTCCCCGACATCATGCACTAGAAGTGATTTTAAATGAATTTGTTAAGGAACAGTGTCAAAAATTCCTGCCTGTGAACGCTGAAATTTTAAAAATTAAGGCATATGAAATTGCTAGAGAGCAAAAAATCGAAAATTTTAAGGCTAGTCACAGCTGGATTGGTCTATTTATGAAGAGCTGGGGTTTTTCACTTTGGAGGCAAACTTCAGTTGCACAGAAGCTGCCGAAAAATTACAAAGAAAAACTTGTGGAATTTCAACAGTTCATAATTAGGCGGCACACAGAAAAGCAATACCTTCTTTGTCAGATTTGGAAATGCTGACCAAACTCCCGTATATTTTGCAATGCCATCAAATTATATGGTTGATGCCAAAGGAAAGAAAGACATAAGTGTTCATACATCAGGGGATGTCTGTCATTCGTGCTTGCACAGCAGATGGACATAAATTACCCCTATTCATAGTTTTCAAACAAAAGACTTTATCGAAATTGGAAGTGTTTCCAAAAACTGTAATTGTACAAGCAAACAAAACTGGGTGGTTTTCGGAGGACATGGTGTTGTAATGGATTAGACGAGTGTGGAATTGTGTACGCAGATGTGTACGCAGGCCATACAACACCTGCAGTAAAACGAAAATTAGAGGAAAGCAGAATGGATTTGGCAGTAATTCCAGGCTGAATGAGGTCAATTCTGCAACCACTTGATGTCTGTTTGAATAAACCATTTAAGGACAAGCTTAAACGCATGCACACAGACTGGCTTTCGAAAAGCGACAGACAACTGACACCAATAGGACGTGTATAATGTGCAAGTTTGTCGCAAGTGTGCCAATGGATTTATGATGCATGGAAGTGTGTTCCAAATCAGACTGTGCAACAAGCATTTAAAACGCGTTTGATATCCAATGCACTAGATGGTACGGAGGACAATGCTCTGTATGAAGAAATGAGCAACAAAGAATCGAGTGATAGTGATTCAGAATCATCACTGATATTTTAAACATTTCATATAAGATGTATTAAAAACCAAATAAAATTTTGTTTTAAATTTCAGCGTTTGATTTCTAAGTTATTTTCATTCTTATTTCATAAGTGTTGCTACTCTGCATTGTACAGGATAGAAAAGTGTGGAGAGCTGCATCAAACCAGTCTACGGACTGAAGACAACAACAACACACACTGCATTTGAAGTCATCACTAAAAATCTACTACAAAAATCCGACTGGCAAGACTGTTTGGGATGTATGTCAATATGGCTAACTCTAAGTTCTGAATTTTTTCCTACCTGTGTCAAGAGATCGTTGCTAATAGGAACTTTTATGAATCGTGAATCACATGCAGTATTCTCTTCACCGTAAGAATAACACGAATGTAAACATTATGTCATGTATTCTTTCATGTTTGCTGCTATTTCATTTAAATCCTGTCTGCCTAATAAACTGTGAACCTAGAGTGAGACAACAGTAAACGCGGAAGAATACAGGGTAGTCTACTGATAGTGACCGGGCCAAATATCTCACAAAATAAGCATCAAACGAAAAAACTACAAAGAACGAATCTTGTCTAGCTTGAAAAGGGAAACCAGATGGCGCTATGGTTGGCCCACTAGATGGCGCTGCCATAGGTCAAACAGATATCAATTGTGTTTTCTTAAATAGGAACCCCCATTTTTTATTACGTATTCATGTAGTATGTAAAGAAATATGAATGTTTTAGTTGGACCACTTTTTTCACTTTGTGATAGATGGCACTGTAATAGTCACAAACGCATAAGTACGTGGTATCACGTAACATTCCGCCAGTGCGAATGGTGTTTGCTTCGTGATACATTACCCGTGTTAAAATGGACCTTTTACCAATTGCGGAAAAGGTCAATATCGTGTTGATGTACGGCTATTGTGATTGAAATGCCCAATGGGTGTGTGCTATGTATGCTGCTCGGTATCCTGGATGACATCATCCAAGTTTCCGGACCATTTGCTGGATAGTTACGTTATTTAAGGAAACAGGAAGTGTTCAGCAACATGTGAAACGTCAACCATGACCTGCAACAAATGATGATGCCCAAGAAGGTGTTTTAGCTGCTGTCACGGCCAATCCGCACATCAGTAGCAGACAAATGGTGCGAGAATCGGGAATCTCAAAAACATCAGTGTTGAGAATGCTACATCAACATCGATTGCACCCATACCATATATCTATGCATCAGGAAATGCATGGCGATGACTCTGAGTGTTGTGTACAGTTCTGACACTGGGCACAAGAGAAATTACGGGATGATGACAGATTTTTTGCAAGCATTCTATTTAGCAACGAAGCGTCATTCACCAACAGTGCTAACGTAAACCGGCATAATATGCGCTATTGGGCAATGGAAACTCCATGATGGCTGCGACAAGTGGAACATCAGCGGCCTCGGCGGGTTAATGTATGGTGTGGCATTATGGGAGGAAGGATAATCGGCCCCCATTTTATCGACGGCAATCTAAGCGGTGCAATGTATGCTGATTTCTTATGTAAAGTTCTACCGACGTTACTACAAGATGATTCACTGCATGACAGAATGGCGATGTACTTACAACGGCACATAGCTTGCATGCGGTTGAAGAGGTATTGAATAGCATATTTCATGACAGGTGGATTGGTTGTTGAAGCACCATACCACGGCCCGCACGTTCACCGGATCTGACGTTCCCAGGTTTCTTTCTGCGGGGAAAGTTGAAGGATATTTGCTGTCGTGATCCACCGACAACGCCTGACAACATGCGTTAGCGCATTGTCAATGCATGTGCGAACATTACAGAAGGCAAACTACTCACTGCTGAGAGGAATGTCATTACATGTATTGCCAAATGCATTGAGGTTGATGGACATCATTTTGAGCATTTATTGCATTAATGTGGTATTTACAGGTAATCATGCTTTAACAGCATGCGTTCTCAGAAATGATAAGTTCACAAAGGTACATGTATCACATTGGAACAACCGAAATAGAATGTTCAAACATACCTACGTTCTGTATTTTAATTTAAAAAAACCTACGTGTTACCAACTGTTCGTCTAAAATTGTGAGCCATATGTTTGTGACTATTACAGTGCCATCTACCCAAAACGAAAAAAGTGGTCCAACTAAAACATTCATATTTCTTTACATACTACACGAATATGTAATAAAAAATGGGGGTTCATATTTAAAAAAACACAGTTGATATCCGTTTGACCTATGGGAGCCCCATCTAGCGGGCCAATCATAGCGCCTTCTGGTTTCCCCCTTCAAGCTAGACAAGTTTTGTTCTTTGTAGTTTTTTCATTTGATGCTTATTTTGTGAGATATTTGGCCCAGTCGCGATCAGTGGACCACCCTATATACATATCATGTCATGTTTATAATCATATTATTCTTATGTTGAATAGTAATACAGTCAGAAATGAAGCACGGCAACTGACTAGATTTTTGAATCTAAGATGACAAATTTCTGTGCAGAATGTAATGTACTAAAGAGGTGTTTGGAAAGGTTTTCAAATGGAGAAAAGTGTTCACTAAATTCTCATTCAGAACATTTTCTATCATATGCAGTCTTTTATTTGGTTCTTGTTCATCCTTATCAAAGAAAGCAGTTGTGTAAGTAACTACAAATAGCAGTTGTGTATGTAACTACAAATAGCAGTCTCTTGCCATTGTTTCGTCAATGAGACAATTCCTCTCTTTTGTTTATTGTAAGTGGCGGTAGCGCGCACAAAAGCAAGCCATGCTGCGAGCGATGACAGGTCGTAAACACTCATTATCAGAATGCGACAAACAATGCAAGGCACATTACAATAATGCATTTTCGGCTTAGTGTAATGTAAACACCTATAACAAAGAGAACAGGACTTATCAGATCAAAGCAAAATAAGCAACTGATTGAAACCAGACAAAGCACGTGAAAAAGGAAAGGTACCAGTAGAAATATGGACGGAGCGCCTGACGCATAGCAATGACTACCTGGTAAAGCTTAAATGCTAAGCTTACGACTCGAACCAAACTACTGTAGCTGTATCTTCTTCCATTTGACCTAAATTGTGTCTCACGTTACAATGGACCACCTTTGTTTCGATTAGGAGGTGCGGTCTAAAACTTTTCTCTCCCCTTAAATTTCGAGTTTCAAATTTCAGGTGCGACTTAGATTTGGGAAAATCTTCTTTCCTTGATTTCGAGTCTCATTTTTCAGATGCGGCTTAGATTCGAGTAACTATGGTAGTCTATTGCATGCCACAATTATGTTTCAGGTTACAAACGTTGCTTGATGTGACAAAAATCTGCACGACAGCGTGGAACAACATTGCAAACTGCTCTACTGCCGGAACAACAGTGGACCACAGAATGTTCAGCTGTCATGACACAGCTCATGCACTGTTTGAAGATCACACATTGTGTCCCGTATTCTCAGACATGACAGTCAAATAAAAATACAAGCCTAGAGAATCACAGGTAATAAGTGATATTTAGATAAAGTGAACTGAATGGAATATTATGTGTGTATAAAAGATAATATAATGTGACTAACTAGATAACCATTTTATAGTAGTGTATAATTTTCTATTTGGTATAGAATATTTTATACCTTTTATGAAATGTGATGTAAATTGGAGGGTTTGTATAATTTTTGGAAGGGGTCAGTATTGTAGATTAAAACATCATTTACACCAACACATAAATCATGGCTAATACAAAACACACACCACACCTTTCAAACAACCCTCACAAGTAAGTGTGACTAGTTCTTCATCATTTGCTGTTCCATAAGGGTTGCTAAGATTTTCTTCGGGGACCTCAAGGCTGAAGGTGAGAACGTCCGTTCCGTAGGAGACGATTTAATACCACACCTCCTCCAGCTTCTCACTCAAATATCGGTGAGGTAGGGATCCTGGAACAGAGGGAAACATTCCATGTGGGAAAAATATATCTAAAAACAAACATGATGTGACTTACCAAACGAAAGCGCTGGCATGTCAATAGACACACAAACAAACACAAACATACACACAAAATTCAAGCTTTCGCAACCAACGGTTGCTTCGTCAGGAAAGAGGGAAGGAGAGGGAAAGACGAAAGGATGTGGGTTTTAAGAGAGAGGGTAAAGAGTCATTCCAATCCCGAGAACGGAAAGACTTACCTTAGGGGGAAAAAAGGACAGGTATACACTCACACACACACACACACATCCATCTGCACATACACAGACACAAGCAGACATTTGCCTTTGGAGGGAAGAAATGAAAGAGGAAACCGTCTGGTAGAATTTTGCACAGAGCATAAATTAATCATAGCTAATTCTTTGTTTAAGAATCATGAAAGAAGGTTGTATACATGGAAGAACCCTGGAGATACTAAAAGGTATCAGATAGATTATATAATGGTAAGACAGAGATTTAGGAACCAGGTTTTAAATTGTAAGATATTTCCAGGGGCAGATGTGGACTCTGACCACAATCTCTTGGTTATGAACTGTAGATTAAAACTGGAGAAACTGCAAAACGGTGGGAATTTAAAGAGATGGGACCTGGATAAACTGACTAAACCAGAGGTTGTAGAGGGTTTCAGAGAGAGCATAAGGGAACAATTAACAGGAATGAGGGAAAGAAATACAGTAGAAGAAGAATGGGTAGCTTTGAGGGATGAAGTAGTGAAGGCAGCAGACGATCAATTAGGTATAAAGATGAAGGCTGGTAGAAATCCTTGGGTAACAGAAGAAATATTGAATTTAATTGATGAAAGGAGAAAATAGGAGAAAATATAAAAATGCAATAAATGAAACAGGCAAAAAAAGAATACAAACGTCTCAAAAATGAGATCGACAGGATGTGCAAAACTGCTAAGCAGGGATGGCTAGAGGGCAAATGTAAGGATGTAGAGGCTTATCTCACTAGGGCTAAGATAGATACTGCCTACAGGAAAATTAGAGAGACCTTTGGAGAAAAGAGAACCATTTGCATGAATATCAAGAGCTCAGATGGAAACCCTGTTCTAAGGAAAGAAGGGAAAGCAGAAAGGTGGAAGGAGCATATAGAGGGTCTATACAGGGGCGATGTTCTTGAGGACAATATTATGGAAATGGAAGAGGATGTAGATGAAGATGAAATGGGAGATATGATAATGCGTGAAGAGTTTGACAGAGCACTCAAAGACCTGAGTCGAAACAAGGACCCGGGAGTAGACAACATTCCATTAGAACTACTGACGGCCTTGGGAGAGCCATTCCTGACTAAACTCTACCATCTTGTGAGCAAGATGTATGAGACAGGTGAAATACCCTCAGACTTCAAGAAGAGTATAATAATTCCAATCCCAAAGAAAGCAGGTGTTGACAGATGTGAAAATTACCGAACTATCAGTTTAATAAGTCACAGATGGTAAATACTAATGCGAATTCTTTACAGATGAATGGAAAAACTGGTAGATGTCAACCTCGGGGAAGATCAGTTTGGATTCCGTAGAAATGTTGGAACATGTGAGGCAGTACTGACCTTATGCTTTATCTTAGAAGAAAGATTAAGGAAAGGCAAACCTATGTTTCTAGCATTTGTAGACTTAGAGAAAGCTTTTGACAATGTTGGCTGGAATACTCTCTTTCAAATTCTGAAGGTGGCAGGGGTAAAATACAGGGAACGAAAGGCTATTTACAATTTGTACAGAAACGAGATGACAGTTATAAGAGTCGAGGGGCATGAAAGGGAAGCAGTGGTTAGGAAGGGAGTGAGACAGGGTTGTAGCCGCTCCCTGATGTTATTCAATCTGTATATTGAGCAAGCAGTAAAGGAAACGAAAGAAAAATTCAGAGTAGGTATTAAAATCCATGGAGAAGAAATAAAAACTTTGAGGTTCGCCGATGACATTGTAATTCTGTCAGAGACAGCAAAGGACTTGGAAGAGCAGTTGAATGGAATGGACAGTGTCTTGAAAGGAGGATATAAGATGAACATCAACAAAAGCAAAACGAGGATAATGGAATGTAGTCGAATTAAGCCGGATGATGCTGTGGGAATTAGATTAGGAAATGAGACACTTAAAGTAGTAAAGGAGTTTTGCTATTTGGGGAGCAAAATAACTGATGATGGTCGAAGTAGAGAGGGTATAAAATGTAGACTAGCAATGTCAAGGAAAGCGTTTCTGAAGAAGAGACATTTGTTAACATCGAGTATAGATTTAAGTGTCAGGAAGTCGTTTCTGAAAGTATTTGTATGGAGTGTAGCCATGTATGAGGAGGTATTGAATAGAATAGGGAAGAAGAGGAGTTTGTGGCACAACTTGACAAGAAGAAGGGACCGGTTGGTAGGGCATGTTCTGAGGCATTAACGGTCACAAATTTAGCATTGGAGGGCAGCGTGGTGGGTAAAAATCGTAGAGGGAGACCAAGAGATGAATACACTAAGCAGATTCAGAAGGATGTAGGTTGCAGTAAGTACTGGGAGATGAAGAAGCTTGCACAGGATAGAGTAGCATGGAGAGCTGCATCAAACCAGTCTCAGGACTGAAGACCACAACAACAATGCAGGACAATTCGGTTGACTTGTAAACATTCGAATATTGATGTGAGAAATGGTGAATATGTTATTTATGGAAGTTCAAATATACCAAGACTGAACTAAAAGTATACTTCGAGTACTAAGCTATTTCAAAAGTAGAGAGTGAGTCTTATAAATTCCTGTTAATCAGCAATATTCTTCAGAGAAGACGTTTTTGGAGATCGACGTAGCCAGATATCAAGAGAAGAAGATCGGCTGTACATACCAAGTAAGTCAACCGATGTGAGAGAGGTGTGAATTTTGCAATCCAACTTCGCATCGTTTCTTGCCATCACACATCGTTAGAACATCATTCCTATAAAGATGGGTGCCCATAGAGTATATATAGTTTTCCGTCTACACTGGCTGAAGTAGCAAAATTTTAATTATAGCCACCCTGTTTTCAAATGAAACTATTACTAATAACACTGCATGATATTAATTTTTGCCAAACAGCAAGATTTAAAAGAAAGTGGGTATGTTGATGTTAGAAATGCATTTAAGCAAATTCAGAGACTTTTACCTAATTACCATAACTAACTGGTCTCTGACCATCTGAATGAGTTTCTGAACATTCTGAGGTACTGTCAGTTACCTTTAATGAATGGCAGATAATTACACATTTTGCAAACAGTAGCTAATTTATGTGGATTTCTTACTCAGCATCTTTAACTAATGTGACATCTGTTTTGAAGGACAAAATTTCTAATCTTCATCTTGTGCTGTGACTGACAGTCTAACATGGGTTTTCAAGCAGTGAGCACATCACTTTTAAGATCATCACTCATAGCACTAGGTCAGTTATCAGAATAATGTGTATAAAAAGGCAAATGTCAACCATAGGGGTTATCTGACACTTCAAATGGCTCTAAGCAGGCCCCTAGACTTAGAACTACTTAAACCTAACTAACCTAAGGACATCACACACATCCATGCCTGAGGCAGGATTCGAACCTGTGATGGTTGCAGCAGCACAGTTCCAGACTGAAGCACCCAGAACTGCTCGGCCAAGTGGCTAGCATCAGACACTTCACCATCTACCAGTCACACTGGTAAAAACTCATACACCACCATACATTATCCTCAAACAAAGTCTGATGATTCTGTCTTTTAAACAACTATGTGGTTATATATCACTTGTTGAGATAGTTGCAGCTAATGGCCAAGATTATTTTAAAACTACTACTCAAGTTTTTAGACAGAGTTGCCTGATGTCAAACTAGGTTAATGGTTGTGATGTTACCTTTTGATTTGAATGTTTATCCACCAAATTTAGTGGATTAATTCTTAATATAACTTCAATTACTTCAGTACATTGATTTCATAACAGGATGTATAATGAGAAGTACTTAAAACAATCCGTATTACATAAAAATATTTCATCAATCTTTATTTGCAAGATAAAATTTTTTTAGTGTATTGTTACACCATATGGTAAAACAGTTCCATTATCTCCAGTTTCACACAATGCATCGAAATTTAGAATATGCACAATTATATACAAATACAATGTACAAATTAGAATAAAACATCTACAATAAATATGTTTTAGAACTGTTTTTAATTTCATAGAATATATAACGAGGTAAAACAGGCGTCATAATTTTATTTAAAAATATGTCTGTATTACAACAAAGAAACATCTTTAAGGTCTTTTATGCATTTCCTTCATAAGTACAGTGCAGGTGAAGAATATACAATAACCAGCTTGAGCACATATAGGCCATACTATATTTCCCAATTTAAGTTAATGGTTGCATAAAAAAAGACTCACACACACTATAGAAAGTATATGGTGTACTTAAGTGAATTATAAAACATAATGACAACTAATGATGCCATTTTGAATAATCTGTAACACAGAAAAGTAAAATGAAAGACAACATAATTGTAACATATTACATTATTACATGTAACTTTGTGTTGCTTTCAGGCTCATGTCTCACTGAAACACAGCATGAACTGCAAAGAGTCACATTTATTTTCAATTGTATGATCACTTGAATATTGTTCATCTAACAAAAGTCTTTTTATCTTAATAAATCAGAGACCATCTAAGGATCTGTCTACAATCACAGCTCATCAATGTGTTTTACAAATTTTCCCGTAGGCTGTTCATTTTGGTTGGATACAGTAGAATCAGGAATCTTACTTTCATGAGCACTTTCTTCTGTCCGTACAGGATCTTTATCACTATGGTGAGAAAGAGGAGATGTTGCAGATGAAGGGTCAGATGGAAGTTCTATATTATTAATCTCACCAGCTGCAGCTAAGCTTGCTATTTCAGCAAGCAACCAAGCTGCCTGAGCACGTGTGGATCCAGGTTCACGAGCCAGCAGTTTACGATATAAGTCCATGGTTGCTGCTGATGGCGGTGGTACACCTTGTTCTGCGCCAACCACTCGAGCCAACACAGCATTGCGCAACTGTGTCCACTGCATCTCGGAAGGACTAGGTGGGCTTGGACTTGGTGCTACATCTTCTGCCTGATCAGTTTCTGATTTTAAGTCCAAATCTGCCTCTTCTTTTTTCCGAGAGATCCTAATCACTTCTGCACCACCATTATTAGTATGAACGGTAGCACGGAAGTCAGATGATTCAGATTTGGTTATAGCTTCCTAAAAGCAAGAAAGAGCATTCTTATTAACTGCCATTTTTATTATTAGGGTAGTGAATATTAAACATGACAGAAACTACCTGATGGTTTACCTTAAACATAATGACAAGACCAAGTAAAAAGAAGTACTTTTTTACCATCAGTCTTTTGATCAGTTTGATGCTATCATCTTTTCCTAGCCTGTGCTAATCTTTTTGACCCTATGTAACTACTACAGCCAACATCTTCTATAATCTGTTTTGCACACTCCAGCCTTTGCTATTTATTTTAGCCGATTATTGTTCCTTCCAGTGTCAAGTTAATTATTTGTAGATACTGTAGTACATGTCACACTAGCCTGTCTCTTCTTCTAGAAACAGTCTTTTATAGAATTCTTTCCCCAACTGGTATTTTAAGAACAACTTCATTTAATACTTTACCTGTTCACTTAGTTTTTCAAATGGTTCCAATTTCTTCCTCTGCGAATTCCTGTACTGTCATACAATACAGTGTTCGAAATGTACACTTTCAGGCACTTCTTCTTCATGTCAATATCTGATATGAGTGAAAATTGAATGATCATATGATACCAGAAGCAAACTTTCGTAGCCTTTAGCAATCTTTCTTGTCTCAGTCATCCTGTCTCATGCTCTCAATTTTGATGTTACAACAATTTATTATTCTTCTTTCTACTACTCTTCTTGAGCATAGTTTTTGCTTTACTCATGGTTAAGCCATATTCTGTGCTAAGTATACTGTCCACTACTTTCAGCAAATCGTCTTGTCTCCCTTACATTTGGACAGATGGACTACATCATCTGTGAACTTTGGCAATGACATCAGTTCCTCTTGAACTTTTATTCCTTTTCTGAATCTTTCTTTCACTTCTTTTCATTGCTTTTATCATGTACAAGTTGAATGACAGTGGCGATAAGCTGCTACCATGCCTTTTATCTCAACATTAACTTGTTTTTCTTGACCTTCCACTTTTATTATTCCTAACTGAATTTTGCCGATGTCACAGAGTATTTACCTGGATCTGTAATTTTACCCTGAACCATTAGAACTGTGACCATCTTATCCCACTGCACATTGTCAAAGGCATATTTCAGGTACACAAATACTGGGAAGGTTTTCTGGCTTCTTTTTATTCTTCTTTACAATCTGCCTTCTGCAACTAAATGAAGAGAAAGAGTTGCTGCTCTGGTATCTTTTTTAACAAAATTGTTCTTCCTTCATTAAGTCTTCAATTTTTCTTTCTACTCTTCATGTTTATGCACAGGCATCATCTTTGGTGAAAGAATGCTCTTTTTAAAATCCAATGGTAAGTCACCCTATACAGATTTTTGAAAATTGAATTAACTTCCAGTTCCTGCACTTCCTAAAAGTTCATCAACTCCTGTTGTCTTGTTTGAGCTTAGATTATTCAATACTCTGATCACTTCCCTAAAGCACCTATTTCTTCCACATACCACCTTTCTCTGGCTCTTTTCTCACACTTTGGGGCAGTTTCTTTCCTTCATACAGGCATCTGATGGCCTCCTGCCATATATACACACTTTCTTTGGCAGTTAAAATGGTTTTCCATCTGATCCTTGTAGGTTAACACCTTTACAGTTTACTTCTCTAATCTATACCTATTTTTCTTGTACACTTTCTTCCTTAAATCATGATTTTCTCAACATCTTTAAATGTCTCCCTCATCCTTTATGATTTAGCCTGTTTGCTCTTCCTATTAATCTTACTTCTAAGCAATTTATACTGCTGCCTTTCTACCCCATTCATAAGATATACATGTTTCCTTTTTTGATCTATAAGCTCATGTATTTCCTGAGCCATCAGTGGCTTCTTCACCTCTGCTTCTGATATACTTACACTGCCCTGACCTATCCCAATTAATTCCTTTTTATTATACTCCTTTCTTCTTCTATTGAACTACTCTTGATGTTCCTACTTAGTATAATGTCACTGCTTAACAGAATTTTCACATTGCTCATTCTGAGATAAATTTTCGTATTCTAATCTAAGCAATGGCTGATACTGAATCCAGGATACTTGTCCCCTGAAGTACTAGTCAAAGAGATGAATCCCTGAACCATGGAGCCTGTATAAAACACAGTTAGCTTTCTCAAACATACAAGTACCTGTAAAATATAAAAAACAAAAGTCCACTTCATTTTGATACTATAGATAGGTTCTACTGTTCTGTTCCAAGATTTTAAAACAAGGTGAAGGAGAAGGTCATATTAGAGTGTTATACAGTCTTTATTGTCCTATAGCAACAACTCAAAAAAGTTTCCATAATTACTCTGGGGGAAAAAAGAGGGAAAAACACACTCACTCACTCTCTCTCTCTCTCTCTCTCTCTCTCTCTCTCTCTCTCTCTCTCTCTCTCTCACACACACACACACACACACACACACACACACAGAGAGAGATTTGTGCGACATAAATGAAATTGGTAGGCATGTTTCAAATTTTGTACCAGTTGCATAAGAGTGGCACTAGTAGTGCCACTATGCCACTATGAGGATGTAAATCAGGTTTGCTTTAAACACATGCTGTAATTGTTGTGAGCATTAATTACCTTTGAGAATGGACATAGTGAGCTGATGTTAGTCAAGAATGTCTTAAGGGTGATAAAGATGCCATTGTCAACACTCACTGAGTTTGAACAAGGTCGTGTTATTGGGCTAGAAGAAGTTGGATGGTCTTTGTGCAGTACTGCAGAAAGACTCGGCAGGACAGTAACCACTGTACATGACTGCTGGCAGTGGTGGTCACGAAAATGTACTGCTGCTAGGAGACAAGGCTCCAGACGGCCACATGACACTTCTGAGAGGGATGACCATCGTGTTATGCGTATGGCTCTGGCACATCATACTGCATCTGCAGCAGCAATTTAAGCAACAGTCTGAACCACATTGACACCACGAACTGTTACAAATCAGTTACTGCAAGGACAGTTCCGTGTTTGATGCCCCACAGCGTACATTCCACTGACCCCAAACCACCACCATTTGTGACTTCAGTGGAGTCAAGCAAGAGCTCATTGGAGAGCAGGGTGGAGATCTCTTATTTGATATACCTATTTAACCTCCAGTATTTTACTGGAGGAACATGTTTCAAAAGCTTCTGTTCTCTTCTTGTCTATACTCTCCATCATCCAGATTTCATACACATAATTTCTGAAAAAAGACTTTCTTAACATTTAAATTTTATATTTGATGTTAATGTATTTCTCTTTTCTAGAAAATATTTCCTTCTTACTGTCAGTATACATTCTCTATCTTCTTTACTTCTGCTGTAAGCTAATTTGCTAACCAACTATCGAAAGTCATCTACTAATTTTAGTGTCCCATTTCCTACCGTAATTCCCTAAGCCACACGATTTTTAATTCAACTGTACTTATTCACCCTTGTTTTACTTTTATTGATGTCCTTTTCACAGCCTCTTTTCAAGGCACTATCTATTCTGCTCAACTGATCTTCCAAGTCTTTTCCTATCTCTGGCAGAATTACTTCTCCTTGAACTTCAATTCTTTTTCCAATTTTTTCTTGATTGCCTTTACTGCCTTCTCTATGCATACATTCAATAACTTGGGTTGTAGACTTCAACCCTGTCTCACTCCTTTCTCGTAACTTGAGTCTGGTATCTGTACAGGTTGCAGAGAAAACCTTCCTGTGTTCTATTGCTGATAACTTCTGAATATCAAAGAATACATTTTAGTCAATATTGTCAAAAGCTTTTCCTAAAATTACAAATACAGTCTTGTTTTTCTTCACTACATCTTAGCTGTAGGGTCAATACTACCTCTCATGTTCCTACAATTCTCTGAAACTGATCTTCCCACAGATCAGCTTCTATCTGTCATTCCAGTCTTCTGTAGATAATTCATATTAGCGTTTTGCAATCATGACTCATTAAACTGATGCATGTCTTCAGCGCCTGCCTACTTTGGCATTGGTATTAACACATTCTTCCTGAAGTCTTTTGTATCCTACACACTAGGTGGAACAGTTACATGACGAAAGTGCAAATTTTTCCATTTCACACTGTTATTTATTTAAACTTTTACTTTGTTTCACAACTGGTTTTGGTTTTTTAAGGATACAGGGTATTTATAAATGGTGGAAAAATCGAAATTTTTTTATGACTTTATTAAATTCTATAGTCTTCCTGATTACATTGATATATACATTATAGGGTTTCAAATGAAAAATGACCTATATACATGAAATTTTAAAGTTACGGTCATGTATGCTGCCACGCCCCCTTTATTTCTGTTACAGAAACCAGTATTATTTCGAAAAGAACAGTGAACTTTCTGTTTCCAGCTAATATATGTATGACACATTCTATATGTTGGTAACAGTGCAGGTTTCTAGTATTCGTAAATGATTATCTTTGCTAGTATCTACTTTTGTTCACTGCAGCAGTTTGTTCATGTGTTACTGAATGATTGTTGCCCAAGTGCTACATAAATTTGTGGGAGTACATATCCTTTAGTGTGCAATAAATATGAACTATGCCACGAATCAAGAAATTCAATAAAAGGATATTCCATGGTAACACAGGTGCCTGATGTTACCAAGACTACTGATATGCCAGGTAATCAAGTTTTGTCATTTGACCTAACTGTGTGAAACTCAAAGATAGAGGCAAGTTATAAATTCAAAGGTTTGGTCTTAAAATATTTTCAAATGTTCAGTCTTGCAAGTTTTCTGTCATTAAATGCTGCTTTCGCTTTCACAGTGGTTGCTGTGTGCAATAAATGCCAACTCATCTCTTGGTTTGGATTCCAAATTAAATTAAAGATCATGTTACAACTGGCTGGGCAAGTCAGTTCACAGATCATAGATGGCCACAACTTCCAATAAGATAACGTCTAGTGAACAACATAGTGTTCAGATGACACTTTTCATTGCTGGGGTCTTCAGTCTGAAGATTGGTTTACTGCAGCTCTCCATGCAACTCTATCCTTCGCAAATTTCTTTACCTCTGAATAAATACTGAAACATAATCAATTTCTCTTAATTATTATGTCAGCACATCTCCTGAGGTAGGTGGTCTATAAAAGCATAAGATTACTATGTTTGATCAATCTTTGGTGCTTATGTTGATCCAAAGTAGTTCACTCTCCAATCTGTGATACATTCACTATCTACTAATGCACTGGTTTTGGCAATAAATTCACCATAATGATTTATGCCTAACCCTCCGTGTGACATACATTCCAATCTGTACTTAAGATTCTGCTGCTACTCACATCTAGGTTTTCCTAGGCCATCACATCCAATCCTGGAACTGCTGATCTCTCCAAAAAACAACTTAGGAAAACACCTCCTGTCACCCAGTATTATCATGATTTTGAATGTGTTAAATCACCTACTTTGACAAGGCTAAGACTTCCTAAGATAAAGTCCTTAAATTAGGTCCTTTCTGTCTGACATTCTGGACACCACACCAAAAATAGCTTTTCATTGTTCCCCTAAGTTCTATAATATCCTGGTCAGACCCAATGCTGCTCCTGCACCAATTTCCTTAGACGCCGGCTCCTACCCGTGTGACTGCCCCCACTGTAACACTTGCCCTATGCAACCTCTTACCACCACCTATACCAGCCCAGTAAATGGCAAAACATATACTATCAAAGGGACAGCCACCTGTGAAATGACCCATGTTGTGTACTGCCTGACACACAAACACTGCTCTGCCTCCTACACTGGTACAACTATTATTAAATTTCATCAGTGTCCTGTGGATCATGCTGTATAACATGACAGTCATGACCTCAGTGCCTCTTTTACCACATGTGCCATCTGAATTCTCCCTGCTGACATCAGTTTCTCAGAACACCACAGGTAGGAACTGGCATTACTAAATGTGCTTAGTACTCACCATCCATGTGGCCTACATTTATGTTAATTTCTTTGGTCTCAGCATTTATTTTCAGTAACTACTCCTTTTCTTTGCTCACTTTTAGTTTTCTGTATATTTTATTTTCTGACTGTCTATCTTTCCCTGACCTCCACCTCTACAACATAACAATGCACTTGGCTTTCTGCCCTTGCTAACTCTTGCATGAGGTTTTGTCCGTAATCTTTGTCTTGGTTACTGCACTAAAAAATTCGTTCAAATGGATCTGAGCACAATGGGACTTAACATTTGAGGTCATCAGTCCCCTAGAACTTAGAACTACTTAAACCTAACTAACCTAAAGACATTACACACATCCATGCCTGAGGCAGGATTCGAAGCTGCGACCGTAGCGGTCGCGCGGTTCCAGACTGAAGCACCTAGAACTGCTTGGCCACACCGGCCGGCTCTTACTGCTTTACCTTACACCTTTATGTTCTAACATTTTCTAATCTCACCCTTGCAGCCCCCAACAATCAGTCTTTCCTTCTCATCCCATTTGGTAAGACTCCTGTGACACATGGTTCTAGCTGAATTTTCCCTAATTCTCCCCATTTCCTAAGCCTTGCCAGTCCTTTTCCTTCATCCCTCTTTTTTCTCCTTCAACCCTCATGCCAGAAGAAGGAGCCTCTGGCTCCAAAAGCGTGCACATTTCCATAACTTTTTTGTGTGCTTTCTCCTGCCACCCCACTTGGCAAATATACTTTTTATCTATCCAACTATAAGTCCCATCTCAGGCTTAATTCAGTGATCATATTTTCATGATTTTTGCATAGGAACAAGATTACTCCATAGCCATAACACCATGTCTGCTATCTGTTTTGCCTGGACCTCTTCAGATCAGCATGCTATCTCTTTATCTGTTGAAATCTACCTATATAAATCCATTCACACTAAAGAGCCGCTCTGATACAGTCTTGGTATCTGTGGATGGTGCATCTACAGTGGTGATCAACCTCTTGCCCACTATGCTGGAGGTCTAAGGCTTTCATAGGCAGGCATTATCTTCCAAATCTAGTCCACAAACAGATCTCCCATGCAGTATCCACACACAGTGTTAGTGAACTGCTTATAGATGTTGACTCTGATATTACTGGAATATCAGAGCACCACTTAAAGACTGTGATAATTTAGCGGCTTTCTTTATTGGGATACAGATCATCCACCTATTTTTCAAGGAGCTTTTTATAGAGTGGAGCAGTGGCCATATATGTGAGAAACAGTATTCCATTTGAATCTATTGACATTTCAAAATACTGCACTGAACAGATCACTGAATACTGTGCAGGAGCAGTTGAACATGGCAAAACAAAACTTTTAATCATAATTATCTATAGGTTCCCTAACTCTGATTTCAAGAAATTTCTGTTCAAGCTAGAGTGTTCTTGATTCATGTATAGAAAGTACTAAAAATTAGTTGTATGTGATGGTTTTATGAGTGACTGTGCAAAGAAAAAATGTTGAAGATCTCTTAAATTCATATCATCTGATACAGGCTGATTCCAGGTTGTCATATAACTCTCTTAGGAAACATCTTTCAAAGACTGCTATCTGAAGTACACCTCTGTGATAGGACTTTCTCTGCAATATATCCTATGTCCCCGTAACCCTCCTGGCCTCAACCTTTGTTTGTCATTGTCCTCTCACATCCAGTTCCTTCTCTGTTCCCACTCCAGCACTACATAGCCCTCATTCCCCCATTGCAACCAGTCTTTTTACTTATCTTCTTTTCCGCTATCTCCCCCACCCTCCCCACCTCTCTGCTGCCACCTGTCTAACCTCCCGACTGCACGTAGCTACCCTACCCTCTTTCCACCTCACCCCAACATGCGCCCCAACAGCACGCCACTGTCCGCCCAACAGCACGCCACTGTCCGCCACCCCTACCCTACTATCCCTCCCCTCCCCATCCCTACCTCCTCCTTACCCCACCCAATAACCACTCCCATCATGCACTGGTGCTGCAGCTTGCAGTGTGGCCTCAATTGCCACAGACTGCTGTTTTTTTTTTTTTTTTGTGTGTGTGTGTGTGTGTGTGTGTGTGTGTGTGTGTGTGTGTGTGTGTGTCATCTAATTTTGATGAAGGCCTTACTGGCCAAAGGCTAATTTGTGGCCGTCTTTTTGTTGTGCCTATCTGTGACTCAGCATCTTTGCCATGTGGTGAGTAGCAATTTCCTTTTCACAATATTGCTACATTCCATCCTGGATTTTCCATTTTTTTTATTCCTGCACTTATCTTGTTGGTTTAAGCACTGTGTCAATATTATATCTTCTGAGAATTATGCTGATGCACTCTCTGAATGGTTTTGAGAATGGGAGGAAAACTCTGCACGTTTAGCTGGTTCTTTTCCTTTACAGGTTCCAGACCTTTCGAAGTTCTAGATCTTTTAGGGTGCAGTGTCCTGTTAATCTCTTTGTCAGAGTAATCATTTCTTCTAAAGGCAGTTCTTAAATGACAGAGCTCCTCCTCCAAATACTGTGATTCACAAATTCTTTTAGCCCACACCAATTTTTTGATCACTCCTCTTTTCTGCTTGGGATGGTGGCTGGAATTTCTATGAAGATATCTGTATATCTGTCTGTGGGAGTGGGATTTCTGTAGACTATGTTCGCTACAGTTCCATTGCGTTTTCCCAGTATTTGTATATCCACAGAAGAAATTTGACCTGTCTGTCTTTTTTTCCCACAATGAACTTTGTATTAGGATTAACATCATCCTAAGATTTAGATATTGTAAGTGTTCTTTTTCTCCATGAGGCTACATAATGAAAGAATCAACAACATACCAAAACCGTGATGGTTTCCTCCTTGCCATCTGAAGAGCTGCTTGATGTGAGGCAATGTTTAAAAAGTTCTGCCATAACTAGAACATTACATCATTGGGAGGAACCATAGTGAACAGTAGTACAGTAATCCCACAGGTCAGACAATCAATAGCACTAATAACAGATTTTAATGGAATGCCAAGACTGTGAATTTTTGGTAAACCATACAATCTCGGTTGGCGACATTTCTGATTTGATGGGACCCTTCTTGTCAATGGGAGAAATAAAATAGGCTTTTATTAGCCTGTTCATATTCTAATGGTTCTAATATGTACCAAATTTTAATTTATCTTATGCTGCACAATGTACATAAATTACTACTCGAAAGGTACCTGAAGTAAGTGATAGTTTGACATGAAAAGTAGTCTACTTTGCTTATTTTCATTACAATGTCATATGGTATTATCTCTTGGGGTAACTCTTCCCATTCTCAAAGGATATTTTTGGCTCAGACACGGACAGTTCGGGCAATAGTGGTGTCTGTTGAGAGGGCAGACAAACGTGTGGTTCCTGAAGAGGGGCAGCAGCCTTTTCAGTGGTTGTAGAGGTAACAGTCTGGATGATTGACTGATCTGGCCTTGTAACACTAACCAAAACGGCCTTGCTGTGCTGGTACTGCGAATGGCTGAAAGCAAGGGGAAACAACAGCCGTAATTTTTCCTGAGGGCATGCAGCTTTACTGTATGATTAAATGATGATGGCATCCACTTGGGTAAAATATTCCAGAGGTAAAATAGTCCCCCATTTGGATCTTCGGGCGGGGACTACTCAAGAGTACGTCGTTATCAGGAGAAAGAAAACTGGCGTTCTACGGATCGGAGCGTGGAATGTCAGATCCCTTAATCGGGCAGGTAGGTTAGAAAACTTAAAAAGGGAAATTGATAGGTTAAAGTTAGATATAGTGGGAATTAGTGAAGTTCGGTGGCAGGAGGAACAAGACTTTTGGTCAGGTGAATACAGGGTTATAAATAGAACTAAATAGAAACCTAGTTCCAACAGGGAATCATATAGCGCTCTTAGAAAAAAGTGTTCCAAGACCGTTACCTGAAATGCTCCTCCATGATACTGACAAGAGGGAGATTGACTTAATAATTAAATCACTAAAGACCAAGAACTCTCATGGATATGACAGGGTATCTAGCAGAATACTCAAGTATTGTTCAATGTATGTTAGCCCAGTACTTAACCATATCTGTAACTTTTCCTTTAGGAGTGGTCGGTTTCCTGACCGATTACATCTACATCTACATTGATACTCCGCAAGCCACCCAACGGTGTGTGGCGGAGGGCACTCTGTACTCTGTAGTGAAGCCACTTTATAAAAAGGGAGACAGGGATAATGTTGACAACTTTAGACTTATTTCTATGCCGTCGGTGTTTGCTAAAGTTATCGAGAAGATTGTATATACAAGGTTACTGGAGCATTTAAATTCACATAATCTGCTGTCAAATGTACAGTTTGGTTTTAGAAATGGTTTAACAACTGAAAATGCTATATTCTCTGTGAGGTGTTGGACAGATTAAATAAAAGGTTGCGAACGCTACGTGTTTTCTTTGATTTAACGAAGGCTTTTGACTGTGTTGACCACAAAATATTACTGCAGAAGTTGGACCATTATGGAGTAAGGGGAGTAACTTACAATTGGTTCGCCTCTTACTTTAAGAACAGAAAGCAGAAGGCAATTCTCTGCAATACTGAGAGTGGTAGTGATGTTCAGTCGCAATGGGACACTGTTAAGTGGGGCGTTATGACATGCCTTCTAGTATTACATGTGATTCAAAAATATTTCTGTTTGCTGATGACACCAGCTTGGTAGTGAAGGATCTTGTGTGTAATACTGAAACAGTATCAAATAATGTAGTTCATGAAATAAGTTTGTGGCTTGAGGAAAACAATTTGATGCTAAATCACAGTAAGACTCAGTTTTTACAGTTTCTAATTCACAATTCAACAAGAACCGATATTTTGATCAGACAGAATGGGAATATTATAAGCGAGACAGAACAGTTCAAGTTCCTAGGCGTTCGGATAGATAGCAAGCTGTTGTGGAAAGCCCACGTCCAGGATCTTGTTCAGAAACTAAATGCTGCTTTATTTACCATTAGAACAGTATCTGAAATAAGTGACAGTTCAACATGAAAAGTAGTCTACTTCGCATATTTTAATACACTTATGTCGTATGGTATTATTTTTTGGGGTAATTCTTCTGATTCAAAAAGGGTATTTTTGGCTCAAAAACGGGCTGTTCGAGCTATATGTGGTATAAGTTCGAGAACCTCTTGTCGACCCCTATTCAATAGTCTGGAAATTATGACATTGCCCTCACAGTATATATTTTCTTTAATGTTGTTTGTTGTTAGCAATATTAATCTATTCCCAAGAGTTAGCAGCTTTCACTCAGTTAATACTAGGCAGAAATCAAATCTGCATGTGGAATGCACTTCCTTGACTCCTGTGCAGAAAGGAGTGCAGTATTCTGCTGCATCCATTTTCAATAAACTACCACAAGAACTCAAAAATCTTAGCAGTAGCTCAAACTCTTAAGTCTAAACTGAAGAGTTTCCTCATGGCTCACTCCTCCTATTCTGTCGAGGAGCTCCTGGAAGAGCTAAAAAATTAAGCAAATTCCAGTGTTACATTGTTGATTTTCTTTATTTAAACTTAAGACTTATCGCCTAATATGTTTTTTATATTTAATTTTATCTGTTTCTACTATCATGTTATAATTTCATGTATTGACTCGTTCCATGACCATGGAGATTTCTCATTAATTTGGTCCCACGGAAAAATAAATAAATAAATAAATAAATAAAAATAAATAAATACAAAATCAAATAGGGGCAATGCAGGAGTAGGTTTAATAATGAATAAAAAAATAGGAGTGTGGGTAAGCTACTACAAACAGCATAGTGAATGCATTATTGTGGCCAAGATAGACACGAAGCTCACGCCTACTACAGTAGTACAAGTTTATATGCCAACTAGCTCTGCAGATGATGAAGAAATTGAAGGAATGTATGATGGGATAAAAGAAAATATTCAGGTACTGAAGGGAGGCGAAAATTTAATAGTCATGGGTGACTGGAATTCAACAGTAGGAAAAGGAAGAGAAGGAAACGTAGTAGGAGAATATGGATTACGGCTAAGAAATGAAAGAGGAAGCCGCCTGGTAGAATTTTGCACAGAGCATAACTTAATCATAGCTAACACTTGGTTCAAGAATCATGAAAGAAGGTTGTATACATGGAAGAACCCTGGAGACACTAGAAGGTTTCAGATAGATTATATAATGGTGAGACAGAGATTTAGGAACCAGGTTTTAAATTATAAGACATTTCCAGGGGCAGATGTGGACTCTGACCACAATCTATTGGTTATGAACTGTAGATTAAAACTGAAGAAACTGCAAAAAGGTGGGAATTTAAGGAGATGGGACCTGGATAAACTGACTAAACCAATGTTGTACAGAGTTTCAGGGAGAGCATAAGGGAACAATTAACAGGAACGGGGGAAAGAAATACAGTAGAAGAAGAATGGCTAGCTTTGAGGGATGAAGTAGTGAAGGCGGCAGAGGATCAAGTAGGTAAAAAGACGAGGGCTAGTAGAAATCCTTGGGAAACAGAAGAGATACTTAATTTAATTGATGAGAGGAGAAAATACAAAAATGCAGAAAATGAAGCAGGCAAAAAGGAATACAAACGTCTCAAAAATGAGATCGACAGGAAGTGCAAAATGGCTAAGCAGGGATGGCTAGAGGACAAATGTAAGGATGTAGAGGCTTATCCCATGATGGGTATGGTAGATACTGCCTACAGGAAAATTAAAGAGACCTTTGGAGAAAAGAGAACCACTTGCATGAATATCAAGAGCTCAGATGGAAACCCTGTTCTAAGCAAAGAAGGGAAAGCAGAAAGGTGGAAGGAGCATATAGAGGGTCTATACAGGGGCGATGTTCTTGAGGACAATATTATGGAAATAGAAGAGGATGTAGATGAAGATGAAATGGGAGATATGATACTGCGTGAGGAGTTTGACAGATTACTGAAAGACCTAAGTTGAAACAAGGCCGCAGGAGTAGACAACATTCTATTAGAACTACTGACAGCCTTGGGAGAGCCAGTCCTGACAAAACTCTACCATCTGGTGAGCAAGATGTACGAGACAGGCAAAATTCCCTCAGACTTTAAGAAGAATATAATAATTCCAATCCCAAAGAAAGCAGGTGTTGGCAGATGTGAAAATTACCGAACTATCAGTTTAATAAGTCACAGTTGCTAAAAACTAATGCGAATTCTCTACAGATGAATGGAAAAACAGGTAGATGTCGACATCGGGGAAGACCAGTTTGGATTCTGTAGAAATGTTGGAACACGTGAGGCAATACTGACCCTATGACATATCTTAGAAGAAAGCTTAAGGAAAAGGCAAACCTACATTTCTAGCATTTGTAGACTTCGAGAAAGCTTTTGACAATGTTGACTGGAATATTCTCTTTCAAATTCTGAAGGTGGCAGGGGTAAAATACAGGGAGCGAAAGGCTATTTACAATTTTTACAGAAACCAGATGGCAGTTATAAGAGTCGAGGGGCATGAAAGGGAAGCAGTGGTTGGGAAGGGAGTGAGATAGGGGTGTAGCCTCTCCCCGATGCTATTCAATCTGTATATTAAGCAAGCAGTAAAGGAAACAAAAGAAAAGTTTGGAGTAGGCATTAAAATCCATGGAGAAGAAATAAAAACTTTGAGGTTTGTCAATGACATTATAATTCTGTCAGAGACAGCAAAGGACTTGCAAGAGCAGTTGAACGGAATGGGCAGTGTCTTGAAAGAAGGGTATAAGAGGAATATCAACAAAAGCAAAACGAGGATACTGGAATGTAGTCAAATTAAGTTGGGTGATGCTGAGGGAATTGGATTAGGAAATGAGACACTTAAAGTAGTAAAGGAGTTTTGCTATTTGGGGAGCAAAATAACTGATGATAGTTGAAATAGGGAGGATATAAAATGTAGACTGGCAATGGCAAGGAAAGCGTTTCCGAAGAAGAGAAATTTGTTGACATCGAGTATTGATTTAAGTGTCAGGAAGTAGTTTCTGAGAGTATTTGTATGGAGTATAGCCATGTATGGAAATGAAATATGGACGATAAACAGTTTAAGCTTTCGAAATGTGGTGCTACAGAAGAATGCTGAAGATTAGATGGGTAGATCACATAACTAATGACGAGGTATTGAATAGAATTGGGGAGAAGAGGAGTTTGTGGCACAACTTGACTAGAAGAAGGCATCAGTTGGTCGGACATGTTCTGAGGCATCAAGGGATCACCAATTTAGTACTGGAGGGCAGCATGGAGGGTAAAAATCATATAGGGAGACCAAGAGATGAATACACTAAGCAGATTCAGAAGGATGTAGGCTGCAGTAGGTACTGGGAGATGAAGAAGCTTGCACAGGATGGAGTAGCATTGAGAGCTACATCAAACCAGTCTCAGCACTGAAGACCACCACCACCACAACAACAACAACAACAACAACCACAAGAATTTAAAAATCTTAGCAGTAATCCACGCACTTTCAAATCAAGACTGAAGTTTCCTCATGAGTCACTCGTTCTATTCTGTCAAGGAGTTCCTTGAAAAATTAATCCGATTCTGGTGTTATACTGTTGACTGCATTTACATAAACATATGGCTTGTCTTTTTTTGGGTTCATAAAGTTTTATTTTATCTATTATCAATTTTATGTTGTAATTTCATGTACTGACACATTCCACACCCTTGGAGATTTGCTCCTCAATTTGGTCTTATGGAACTTGATGTGTAAAATAAAAAAAATACATAGGAAATAAACCAGTTTTCATTGCAAAAATTACAAATGGGTGAAGGTATACCATTCACGTGAATTTTTCCATAATAATAGGTCTTTCTCCTATAGTACTATCTGAGTTAATAAGAAGATAACAGTTTATGAACGACAGGGAAAAGTACTTCAGATAGATTACCTCTTGAAGCTTCTCTTGTTCTTCTAGATACTCATGTACGGACTCCTTTAATTTTCGAAGTGTGGCTTCCACAGTATCTTTATTCTTGTAGAAATTGTCCTGACCCTCTTTCCTGGGCTGATCTGTCTTCTTGCCTGTCAAATCAGGTGGGTGTTGCACATGAAAAAAGAAGTTCATAGCACATTTTTGTTTTAGCTGTTAATATGTACTCAATGAAACTACTGACTTATCAAATATAGGAAAGAAGACATCCAAAACCTCATCATTTAATGCAACTGCTGATAAATCACAAAGCTGAAATATACTGTCAATCACTATTAGTAAATACAAATGTTTCGCACAACAAAACACGTAGCTTAGATGTAAATGCATTTGACAGTGGAGAGAAATCTTGAGATATACAGCAAGCCTGTTGTCAGAATTTTGTACACATGATACAGAAAAAGTTAACCATAACTAATTTATGGTTACAGCAGTCACTGTGAATACATCGTCAACACAATCAGAGTAGATAATACTATGAACTGACATACTACATTGATTCTGCATATGCTTATTACTACATGATAAACACAAAATAAATTATAGTGTTAAGTGATGCAATACATAATTAACAATATTTGGTAAATGAGGTTTACTTGTTATGATGTTCCAGAAATTCAGAGACAGAGTACAAGCAGCGGTCCAACAAGAATTGTTTAATTTTGGTACACATTTTAAGTAAGAAGGCATGTGGTTATGTAACATAGCCCCACTATGATACACTCCTCTTTTGCATAAGTTTGTACTTCCAATGTTTATCTGTAGGTTCAGCTTCTGCATAGTTTCATAAGTATGTGGATCATAGTTATGTTTGAAGAGGTTGAGAGATATAATCAGACTTTTAAAACGAGATCTACAGCAATGCCCATTTGTAAAAATTAGTATGTATATAGTGGCAGTACAATCAGACTGTTAGAAAAAGGATATACAGGAATCCCTACATTTGGTTTTCTTTAACACTCTGGTATGTTTTCCTTAAAATTGTGGAAGTCCCCCTAACAATTATTCTGTACATGGTACATTGTCACCACCAATGAACAGCTTGTATTCCGAGTGAGACTCCTAACAGCATATGAAAGTGTATTCAGTTTTTTATTTAGAGTCTTTATGTATGTCTCCTACTTCAATACCTTCTGAATATGTATGCCTAAAAGTTTTACAATACCGTGGTCACAGTTGCCTAAGACTGCAGTTGCATGTGTGAGAGTTGTGTTTGCACGTGTATATGTGTGCGTTTTCCGTCTAATTCTGACAAAGGCCTTACTGGCCAAAAGCTGTTATTTGTGATACTCTTTTTGTTGTGCCTATCTGCGACTCAGCATCTCCACTACATGGTGAATAGCAACTTTCCTTTTCACAGTACTGTTACATTCCATCCTGGATTTTCCATTGTTTGATTTTTACCTAAAAGTTTTGTATGACTGACATTTGAGACATTAGTTTCTTCAATAGTGAAAACAGGGATAGAGCCTATTGATCTTGAACCACATTGCTAGGCTATGCATAACCAATGCTGCAGTTTCCTGCAGGTTTTCCTCACTGTGTAATTTAATTTGAGTATTCGCATCACCTGCAAAGAGAGAACTGCAGTTCCATTATGTATTTTATCAGCCAAGTCATTTACATACAGCAGAAATAAGACAGGTCCAGAACAGACCCTTGTGGGACTCCATACTTGATTTTTCACTCATTACTGCAAAAACTGGAATGTTTGTCTTTCACTGTCTTTTTATTTTATATGTGTATTCTGTTGGTGATTATTGACGTGGGATTGGATCCACCCTTCAGACTTGCCTCTAATTCCACAACTACTTAACTTACGCAAGAGAATGTCATAATCAACAACAATAAAGGCTTTGCTAAGGTAATTAATATTCCAGATACATGTTTCTTATCATCCACTGCTTATAGTATTTCATTAAGAAAGGGGGGGGAAATACAATTGCTGCAATGCTCGAGTTTCTAGCTCTGAATGTTGTGAGACATTTATGAGCATTTCTTTATCTAAGAAGGCTGTTAAATCCTCTAAGGAATTTTTTTTTTCTATAATTTTGCTAAAACCTGAAAAAATTGAAAGTGACCTATAATTTGCAATTTCACATTTTGCACCCTTCTTATGCAGAGGTGTTACTTTTGCAGTTTTTAAACTGTTTGGAAATACATCACACTCTAGCTTTAATGATGGAAAATGATGGCATCTGGTATCTCATCAGCACACAGTGATTACTTATTAGGCAATCTTTTAATAATTGTTGACAATTCCTCAGGTGTTGCTGGATACATGAATAACGTATCTGCATGAATTTTTGATCGTTCCTGGAATTACCCATTGTTTTGTCATTTTATAATCTTTTTGCTTTTGAAAGAACCTATTTTAGTATTCACGTATATCTTTTGCAATAGAATCTCTATTTACTACTTGCATGTTACAGGCATATATGCATTTATTTTTCAAAATCTTCTCAATGACAGATGCAGAGGTTGGTGTTTTTAATGTTTGTTAACAGCTGAGTTTATGCCGAATGACTGTATTAAATTTATAAAATCCTCTTTGAATTTATTGGATTTTGAGAAATCAATATTCAAGACAGAACATATATTATTAATTTTTCTTGGGAGAGTGAATTTCTTCCACAACTTCCTCCATGTGAGTATAAAATATACATAGACAATAGTTTCCCAAACACATTAGTGCACTGCAATCCAAATGATAATGCCACTATTATACTTACAATTTTTATCTTCAATAACTAGTCAGCTTTTGTTGTTTTGGACTCTTGTAATGGATATAATCAAGCTAAAATCATGATTACTATAAATGGATCATACTATTTCAGCTAGATACACTACCATTTTAAAAACAATTCTTTGCAGTTGTCCTGCAGCAGGTACAATGATATCCTGACATATTATTTCCACAGTGCTGATTACCATTATGAGTCATTTGATTTTCTTCGGTCCTAAAGTTTGACAGTTAATTCTGTCATTCCTGTAGGGCACTTAACAGTGTACTTATTGGTGTCTTAACAAATAATTTAGAGGTACAATTTTTGTACAGAGTTATCCAACTTCCTGCTACTGAAGCACAACAAACCACACTAAAAACAATGTGTTTCGGAGAGCTCTTTAATGCATGTATCATTGAAAGTGCATATTTTCACAATACACAAGTATAGGTATGACATCCACCAAATAAACCATGTTAGCTTCTGGAACACTGAAATGAAGACGGTGGCTGTTCAATTTGTTGCTGTCAGACAATCACACTGAACACTGGACACATGGTCTAGTTAGCCAACCACAGCAAAGAATCACAACATAATACCACAATTTTCTTTGTGAGAACACACAAATGCCATGAAAAACTCTCAGTGTCTAGCATGAATAAAACAAGAATGGTTAATGTCCCAAATTATTTACTAACAGGCAAAGCCATGGTTTCACGTGCCTTCAATGGTGAGGAATGTAAAGGCACTGGTTTCCCTGAAAAGCACAGACTGTAATTGCTAGCCATGCCTGCAGCACTCTACTATTACACCAGAGTTCCTACTTTTGTTGGCTGGGTAAAATTTACTGGCACCAATGAAAAAATAATGTCACGTTTCTTTCAGATGATATGCTCGATGGAACATGTATTCACATAGACAACTCATGAAATGTTGGACTTTCTGTCATATTGTGTCATAGCATATCTGATATCTTGCCACATTTTTTATGTATTTGGTGTATGAATGGAACAATCAGCCAGGCCTATGAAATTAACAATATGGTACACTCTCAGGTGCTGTTAACCTTCAGCATCTAGTGTCTCGTAGGACTTCCAGCAGTTGCTAATGATTCCCGCTCCAGCAGAAACTTTTCTTTGATTATTCTTGTCAAGACTTTCTCAGACCGAAAGTAAAGGGGCTCAAGGATGACTTTTACCTACCCTCAGTGAATTCCACCATACATTCACTGTCTAACTCTCTCATGGCCTCTGCCACATTCCCTTTTCCAAATTTTGCCTTCTCTAGTTCAATGATGACTCCTCTTGCTCTCAACTATTGTGAATTGTTACTCAGCCACTTGACAGACACTTTACTACAGAAGGAAGACCAGTCAACGTACATGCAAACATGCCAAAATTTGTGACAAGTCTCATCATCTTCAGATAACACGTCGAGATCCACACAGCACGGGCGTCAGACATTTTTCAGACCATCTTTTATGAATTACCAAACCAAGTATCAATCCATGCACTACCCTTGAATGTGGAATGAATGTCGACAATGCAATAACCCGTCTGCTCCTTGTGCCAACAGCTACAGATGAGTCTCTCACCACAACTCGATTTTTTTGCTTTCGTATTTGCTGTCTTTACCAAACCACAGCCAAACAGTTAACTTCCAACATAATCCAGGTCTCGGACTAAGCTGCAGATCAGCGTGTTACCAAAACCAGATTTTATGCTTTCACATTTGTTGGGTTCATTAACTCACAACCAAAGTGTTGCCATCCAACGTAACCAAGACCTCAGGCTATGCTGCAGATCAGTCTCTCACCACAATTAGATTTGTTGCTATCACATTTGTTGGCCTCAGCAACTCACAACCAAATTGTTACCTTGCAACCTAACCTAGGCCTTAGGCTAAGCTACAGATTGATCAGTCAGTCACAACCACATTTTTCTGGTTTCACATTTGTTTGCTTCGCAACACGCAACCAATCTGTTACTTTCCAACCTGCTCCAGTCCTCAGGCTGAGCTAAGGAACAGTATGTCATCAAAAGCATGCTTTTTGTGATAATTCAAGCTGTGCTCTTGTGACCCAGCCTAACTACACCCCTGGGGAGGAGGGAGGGGAGGGAGAGGATGGGAGGGAGGTGTAGTCAAAAACATCCTAACTACACTCCTGAGACTCACAAACTATTCAGGAAACAACAACCAAATATTTGTGACAATGAAGAATCCAAATGTCAATGCTTTACTCACAGCAATTTAAGCCATTCTATTGCATCCAAGCCTGAACATACTCTTATAAATCACAACATATTCAGGAAAAACAGCCAAATATTTCTCAAAACCATGAACATAAATGTTACTGCTTCAAGCTTTCCTGGCAGATGTGTTGTAAATTGTCTTCATGGGTTTGCAGTCAGATCACGTTGCGCAAATTCCACAATATTTCCTCGGAGCAACTGTCCGACATCTTCAGATGGTTCAACCTTGCTGGTGGCTAGGTACCTAGCCACCAGAAAGACTGAACCACCTGAAGATGTCAGACAGTTGCTCTGAGGAAATATTGTGGAATTAGCACAACGTGATGCGGCGGCAAACCCGTGAAGACTATTTACGTCACTGCTTCACTTGCAGCAATTTAAACAGTGCTCTTACATCCCAACACAATCATGTCCACAGAAAAATAAGCCCATGTTTGTGACAGTCAAAACTATGTATGAAGGCATAGCTCTTCTTATTCCTATACTGTATGTATATTAATTAGTGTTTGCACACAATGAAAAAGTCATAATTTATTCACTGGCTAGATCATGTGATAGGCTAACAGCAGCAAACTGCAGATGACATCTTTATTAGTGTTTCGGAAGCTAAGGTGCCATTATTTAGAGGATTTGTATTCCAAAAGTACGCATTTTCAATGATACAGCACATTAATGAGCTCCCAAAAATGCGATGGTTTGTTGTGCAACAGTGGCAGAAAGCCCAATAATGGTATATAAAATTGTATCAATTTAGAAGATAAAAATGATTAACATATTTTTCAAAAATTAATTGATTTGCCATAAAACATACCTTCTCTCTCACATTCCTACACTAAATCCTTCTCAATGATACACAATGTAAAATTGATAATTCAATATTAGTATAAAAGTAGTGAAAAAATTACTAAAACAGCAGAACAGAAGTTGTGGCTGGCTGATCTCTCAAACTGGATGAGCCAGTCAACATGAATACACATTAAAATTTCCTGTTTAATATTTTAGGTATAAGGTCAGGTACAACACAGAAAAAAGTCATACTAGGTTCATCTCAATACTGCTTAAAAAAGAAAGCAGATCAACCAATAATCCTTTTGACATGATGGAAAAGACACTCTATTAAAATATGATGTATTGTCACCTGTGCACCTCAACCACCACCAACTAGTTAGTCCTCCTGTTTGAGAAGGAAGCCCTGTGTATATTTGAGAGTCATATCAAGAATGGTTGTGTGGAGCAGCACCAAGATCTTACAGTTGGTTTTATCAAACAACAATATTAAAGGATGCTGAATGACAGGACAACGAGTCACATTGTGCAGCCTAAATGCCTTCTTGGTTGCAGAATCCACCACTTCATTTCCACAGAATGCCATGAAACTTAGTACCTAGGACAATGACACTTCCTTTCCTGGAGAAGGGCATCCTGGGTATTCTGAACCATTTATCTGCTGGATACAAGTGCTGGTTTGTACTCAGAGCAATCAGCGAATTACAAAAGACGAGGATTTTCAGCCCTCGATCACCTCTCACTTGTGTAAAGTTTAAAATTTACTCAAGTCATTGGGAACTTGCATCCTGAGGACAAATTTGAGGAAAATGGCAGAGGAGGAGGAGGAGGAGATTAGCGTTTAACGTCCCGTCGACAACGAGGTCATTAGAGACGGAGCACAAGCTCGCATTAGGGAAGGATGGGGAAGGAAATCGGCCGTGCCCTTTCGAAGGAACCATCCTGACATTTGCCTGAAGTGATCTAGGGAAATCACGGAAAACCTAAATCAGGATGGCCGGACGCGGGATTGAACCGTCGTCCTCCCGAATGCGAGTCCAGTGTGCTAACCATTGGGCCACCTCGCACGGTAAAATGGCTGAGCAGTGAACGTTTCTCCCATTTGGACCCATCAATCTAACTACTTTAAAATCTTGGTGTTTATTTACAATATTAAGAATTTTTATCTTAACAATGTATTCTAGAGTAAATTATGGATCGTTATGATCTGTCAAGTTTAAAATCATCCTGGGTCTCATCGACAACCACAATCTATTATCTGCCGCACCTGTATCCATAATAGATTCCTAATAGCTCCAAAGTTACCCAGATGTGAACAGTTACATGAAAAGAGAATGATGCTGATGACGATCAAGGTTTGTATGCTTCTTTAGCCTCACAGAGATTTTTCTGTGTACATAATGAAGGCTCTCCTGACTACGCATAAAAGTTGTTAATGGGGCTTATCCTATACACCCCCTTTAGTGAATCAGATACTATCATGGTTTAGTGAATTTGGTATTTTTTAATATGATGGTCATGCTTATTCACAAATCATGCAACCATTATCTAAATGCAACCAAACAATGCCATGTAAAATTGGAGCCAGCATGATCTATCTTCTTTCAGTTCTCTCCATTCACACAGGTCATGACATTTAACACTTTAAAGAGTCTTACTTTCAGTCCCCCTGGCTGAAGCAAGCCACTGATCAAATACAAGCTCCAGCAGCTTCACGAAATTCTTAAAACTTACAACTTTATCTCTTGGTCTCAACTCAAGTAAATTAAAAAGGAGCAATCAAGGTAAAAAAAAAAAAAAAAAAAAAAAAAAAAAAAAAAAAACCACACACACACACACACATATAAAGTTTTGTGAGGGTGGAAATTGAACACTTTTTCTCCTTCTCTTTCATTGAGCCTCTTAGGTGTCACTGTAGCTGAGGGATGATGTAAGACTGGAAGTGGAACAAAAATGGAGAATTCAATCACAAATAATGAGCAGTTCACAGGGCTCCTCAATGACGATCTTTATAAGTAATGGAAATAATGTAAAATTTGGAACATTTCTCAGAGAAATTCTGTTGCTAGGAGGGAACTTCTCAGATAGCATGTGCCTGACTCTACCTTTAAAAAAGCTTTCTGCTTGAAAGGACCACAAGAAAATGGGGAGTTAACCAGAAAATCCTCTTTCTTGTAATTTGCAGATGATACTGTGTCTCCAGATAGTATCACTTGGCCATTGTGAGGTAACGGGCAAAATGTGGCACCCTGAAAAATATTCTAAATTTGAGTTGGCATGGCTGCACGGGCCGCTTGGCAAGCCGGGGCTAGTCAGCAACTGCGTGGTGCTGAACATTAGCCGGAGCAAGAAGGGTAGTCCCAGTGTGTGGCTGGGAATTCCATGTTGATGCTGTGTCGAGGACTGTGCTTTGTGTTGCTGAAGGAGATTTGTATGCCAAGAGTGTCAAAGATGGCGGACTTTGTGAAACCGTAATGGCAGACATTTCATAGTTCAAGTAGAACTTAATAACAGCCAGAGGAATCATGATACCATTATTTGCACAACAATTCTGATGGTGTAAACAGATTTTCAATAACTTTATTAGTTTAAAGTTTAGTATCTGACTGTGAATTGTACAAGTAACACCCAGCAACGAATTTCCAAAATCTAAACAGTTTATCCGATTTTGCTGATTGGCATGTCTTTAGAAACCTAAATTGGTATGAATTACAGGCATGTAATCTGAATAGTTATTGGAGGTAAAAGTGGTCAATTACTTTTGATCGCATCACACCATAAGTACTCCACAGTTACAGGAAAAAATGGCAGCAGCATGCTTATAAATATATATTTATTTGTCTATGTCTTTGCTTATATCCGATCTATACTATTCATGAAGAAATTGGTCAAATACTTACTGTGCTTTAGAAAGCACAGAGGCATTAGGCTACTGTCCTACTTTTGCTTCTATTCCTTTGATATATGTTTATTTAATTTGTTTATGTATTTAATAAAGTGTGTTAGAGTATGTTTGTGATCCAGCTGTAGGAATATGTAAATCCAGTATTTTGTATGGGTTTCAATATGTTTGCGAGTGTGTGTTGGCTCGGAGACATGGCGGGAGCACTTGTTACTACAGTAGGCAACTACCGAAGTCAATGGAGAGACGGTATGGAAGTGGGGGAGGAGCATAGGGTCGCACAGGACAGGAGGTGGTGCTGGACGGGAAGGCACGATGGATGATTGCAGGAAATACTTGGAGAGTGTTGAGCAGTTTGCGCATGGTCGTGGGAGATAGAAATATTTCACAGTATCGACTTGTGCACTTGCGAGATTTCCGTCGTTCTGCAGTGAAGACGTAGTATGCGTTTAGAAGTGAATATCTCGCAAGCTATGTTGTTGCTCATTACTAATTACCTGAAGTAGGAATCTATTGTTTTCCTGTTATTCAACTTATATTTTATTTAATTGTTGGACCATTGACACCAATAAGTATTTTACAGTAATAAATGGCATTCTTAAAGGTACTTCTGCTATCATACTAATCATTTAAAGTCATTAAAATAGTACCTGCAGATTTTATTTAATTGCAATCTTTGATTTATAAATTTCTATGTTACATTCAAAATTCGCAATTGCTGAGTGATAGGGACCTTCGGCCATTTGATTATTGATATTGTGTACCGTAGACTTAGCAATGCAGCAACTACATATCCCAGCCCCTAGACAAAGAAACCTGCCAAAGCTTTTAACATTTCAGCTCTGAGTCTGTGGATACGTAGTTGTGGGCCACCATTAATTTTTTTTTTTTGAAAGCCCACACCATTCAGTATCAAAGAAGTAATTTACCAGGTGCTTCTTAGACAGGAGTATCTTGCATATGGCTGCCTTCAGTAGGGTTAATCTGATAAGAGTAGAATGATACTTTCTAAACCCACATTGGAAATTACTTATGAGGCCTCTAAATTCTAGCACCTAGCTGAGATGGGAGTTGATCACTCAATCTATAATTTTTGCAGCAAGGCTAGTGTGGGAAATACTATGAGAGTACTGGGATGTATGTGGTCATATTTTGACTGAAGAAGTGAACCCACCATCATTTCTCTCCATAAAAATTAACTCCACTTATCATTGAAGAAAAGAGTAGATATCTTTCAAATTTTGGTTAAAATCTAGTCAAGAAGAAGCCTCACGAGCTAGTTATCATGGTATCCAGTTTCTCTTTTGAGAAAAGGAGGTTATAGACCTTTTTATTTTTTACAGAAATGAAAATTATTTCTCCTATTCTCCTGGTTTCTCAGCATGTTTAGAAACCCAAAGTCAAATTCAAAGAAAACAGTGGATATTGGAGGTACTGTTCCATTGTTTCATGTAGAATAAATACATCAGCAACAGGATGGATCATACTACAGTCAGGTCAACTGCCAAGTGCAACAGAGCTGCGACAACACTAAGGCTTTGCCTTAGAGATATTTACACAATTGTGTTACAGGATTTTTTTAAAATTTTTTTTAGAGGTAAGTGCACAAGGCAATTGAGCCCAGCCTGCTACAACTGTCTTGACTGTAGTTATGTGGTCCATCCAAACATGACACTGTCTTACAGCCCACTGTCTATACATCATCCACTTTGCTTACTGAGCACCTTTTATGATGGTTGCTTGTTGGTTCTGCTTTTTGTATAAGATGGACATAAACTGGAAAGTGGCCATGAGAGGGAAGATCATCTACACACTTCTGACTGTGCAGAATTTGTAAGGGTAGGAGAATAATCTTTGGTATCAGTGGTGCAGAATGACTCTGCCTTTGTGCTAAAATGCATATTAAAGATGTATATATTCACCTAGTGTAAGATTCCTCTACAACTTGATTCCTGGGGCATGTGAAACTACAGCCCCATACAGCTCTACCTTTGTTGAAAGGAGAAACGTTTGGCGAGTTGGACGATCATGTCTATGAGTGGCTCACTGTCATGTGGTGGTGGTTGAGATGCCAAATACTTGGAGCAATCTGCTACCTGAAGTGACGTGTATTACAGGTACCTGTTACTGCACTACTCCACAGGAATACTCACAATATGTCATCCTTTGTGTGAAGCTGCCAGCTCTTAGCAAGTGGGTGTTGTAAGGCTTAAAATGTCTCTCTTTGACATATATTAACAAATTCTGATCATTTCAGGAGTGTAATCTCCTACAAATAAGGTTTGAACCTATTCAGTTTCTGCTGTAGTATGCCTTTCCAGGAAGCCCTGAAGCGCCATTGTCTGACTGGGTTGGCACTTAACATTTTTTTTCATATGCACACGAAGATGTTAGTACAATGGATACAGTAAAAGGTACCTGACAATATTTTGTGAGCCAACAGAGCATGAAGTTCTGCAGAAATTGGCTGGCTGAACTTTCCTTAAGACTATGCGGAATTCTTTCAGAGACAAATATTTTTGGCAAAAATGTATGTATTTTAGAATGGGAAGAGAAGATAACCCAACACAACAGCAACAAAAGCTGCTAGCAAATTATTTCATTGGCTCGGGAAAAAATCTGAGTTGTTTAATCAATTGTAAGGACTAGTCCACAGCAAAGTTTGCAAAATACTTGGAGATAAGCATACTTTTAGCTGTTAGGCCCGATGTCAGGCACTTCAACTACTGCTCAGAGACCATTGATATTTTGTTCAGGGTGAACACACTATCAGTTAGCCATAGCCAGCTGACACCAGCCCAGATGTAGCTCAGGCTGCAGCCCTGAAAACATTAGCTGACACCTTCATGCACACTCGACACCACCTGGATGCTGCCTAGCAACCCTTGTGCACAGACACTTGGCATCAAACACACTGCCAGTTCACTGTGACACATTTTCTGGTAACTACAAGCATTTAAGCACAGACATAAAAGTCTGCCTATTAAAGTTCTGTCTATCTGTTGTTCTGTAATGACTAAAACCCACAAAGGTGACTGTGAGAAAATTATTAACACAATGGGCATGTTATTGTTCGATTTTTTAGCTGCAGTGTTTGAAGGGAATATATTGTTCCAGAAAAAGTTTATTAAAGGGTAGTTGCAGTCAATGTTGCCATGGTCCAAAACATATATAAAACAGGTATATTACTTAAATCAATTGTAATGTACTCTATTTACATTCCTGCCACTGGTGCACATAATACTTTTATTTTTTATTCATTACAAATGTCACAGTTATGTGCAATAATTTTATAATAGATTAGTTTCTAAATGTGAACATAAAATAGCTAGTTTGTTACACAAAATGATACCCAGCATGGGGCTTCAACAAAACTGATCACTTCATAAAATGGCTTCCCAATGTGGGGCTTTGTAATAATTAATCCAATATTACGAGGTTTTTCTCTATTTCTTTTTGTCTTGGTGGATTCTCTAACATTGCTGGAGAAAGACTAGGACTTGTTGGTCCTTTTAGCATAATTTTGTCAAGTCTTTGGTGACAGAACTAACTGGAATCTTCATCCTTGCTATTTTGCACTCTACTTTATTATTCTTTGCTTTGTTCTTCTGTGCAACTTTTCCTTTTTGTGGAGAAGTAGGAGAAGATCCTGCACTGTCTGAATCA